>NW_028275161.1:21380025-21683406 GCF_013281855.1 Momordica charantia
ATACCGTATGCGCTTGTTCTGTGCCCACCAATGACAAAGCTTTCTTGTATACTTCTTCGGCCTGCGTCGGGTTGTCAGTGAGCTGCAATGAGATACCTAACGAAACACGAATATGAAACAAGATCGACGAATGAGAGAGACAGCAAGCCACTAAAATCGACATTTAATTGTATTTGCATACCTAGGTTTGACCATGCGTAGCTACATTTTCTTAAGCGGGCAATTGCAGCTTTGAGGTATCTTTGTGATGTTTTAAATTCTCGCGTACAAAGGTTGTGGAGGCCGAATTGATGCCACTGAACAGCATCATCTGGATCCTCAGCTATTGCCTAGGTTAAATAAGGCAATACTCATCAATCTAACAAGAATATTAATAACAGAAGATGGATATATACATATATAAATATACACACATATATTTAATTATTGAATTTCAAACATAAAATAATCATCTGTATAAAGGATTGCCACAAATGTCATTTTTCCATTTGTAGGCTGGTTAGTGGTTTGATCCTTTTTAAGTATGACACCGGAAAACTAGATTCCTTGAGCTGAAAATAACAAAAGTTGTGGTCCAAAGTCTCTGAGTGGTTAGAACAAAACTCAAACCAAACCATGTTTGAATGATTGCATACAAAGTCCTCCAGCTTTTCACTATTGGAAAAGCTTATGCTATTAAGGAGACGAAAAGATGTCATATGTGAAGTAGAACAATAAAAAATTGATTTACTACCACAAAGATCCTTAACAGAAATCTTCAAAATGTTGATTCTAAAACTGCTAATATAGGTCAGGAGAATTGGGGGGCCGACGAGGCTAGGGCTGTATTTTCCAGTAATGACTAGTCAAGGCTAATCAAAATGGAGATTTACCAATTATGTATCTCAATGTAGAAGAGATCTTAACAAGTTCGATCACATCTCTAGAACCCAAAGAATATAATTAGAAAAATGACAATGATTTTCTTTCACAGACATCCAGCACTTATAATTATTGGAGGGTAGTCGAACTGCAGGAAAAACTAGTTATTCTTCAAGAATTGATTTAGGCAGCTATCAGTAATTCGGGAGAACATCCTAATTTTTTGTGGATTTCTAAGAATATACACAGACCCAGTGAAATTTTGGGGCCAAGATTGATCATAAGCATAATCCGAATTATCTTCTAGAAAACTAAAATACTAGACACCATAAGTAGCTCATTTAGAACCGAAAAAAAAATCCAGAGACAGATTATTACCTGATTTAAACTGTAGGTTGCATGTTCCCCCACTTCATTCAGTTCACCGTGATGTGTACGGAATCCTGCAGCAATTTCATGTTGAGCCTTGTGAACCATGGAAAGTCCTGCCCATGCTACAGGAAGATCGATTGTTGAGCCATCTCCATCTCTAATAATAGAGGCCATTTCATTTCCAGCCCAAGAGAGCTGCTCATTACGATCTTGAGACCTTTCCGCATCCTTAAGTCGGAACATAGCAACAGCATATCTCATAGACATGCAATTTGGCTCCAGTTTTGCTCCCTGTTGGGTAATTAGAGGAAAGAGGCCAAAAAACATTAAGACTTTTCTAACTAGGAATAGTACAAAGAATTCTTGTGAGGACTGAATATCCCATCTTTTCCACAGAACTAAAATACACGAGAAGAAAACCTTTTCCCTAAGAATAGGGATCCATGAGCACCTTCTCCAAGCACTTGGCAGAACTTCTGTGATCCCCAGTCACAAAATATGCATTAGCAAGATTTCCCCAAGCATGGGCTGCTTTTGGATCTACATTTAGAGCCGCAAGTAAACACTCCTTCGCAACATTGATACCTACGACCTTTTCACCAGCACCAGTTTCACCAGAATTTGCTCCAGCACCTTAGAATTAAGTTAGAAGAATGAGTACTGACTAATTAAGGTTCTAACAAGTAACTAATAAAAATATACTAAACAAAGTGATTTTGAACCCATTCCAAATATTAACAAACTAAGAGAGAAAATAACAAGAGTGTCCATTAAACAAACAAACCACCGTTGACACATACCTACAACAGTAGAGCCGTACTTGCACAAGAGAAGAGCAGCGTAGTTGATGAGAGCGGCAGGATGATTTTGATCTTTCAGGATCAATTCTTGAAAACATTTTTCTGATAGTTCCATGTCTCCACTTCAACATATGTTCAACAGCAGCATGTACTTAGTACGATAGTCTTAATAAAACGGCACATTCTCAAGGTATGAACTTCTTGCACTATCTATTTAACATGATAGGATGTGAAAAGAAACCGACAAGTGGTTACATATGCACACCATCCAGGGTACTCAAACCCCCCAATTTACAAACAGCCATAAGACAATTTTTATGTGATAAGTCTAGAGAGGATATTGATTATTTTTTTAGAAAAAGGAAATTGGAAGTATGATAAATGCCTGATTCTTCCAGAAAATGAAAAGAAGCTGTTGAAGCTACTTAGTTAATTGAGAATCGTTGATCGAACATGCATAGAACTGTAATACTAACGAAGCCATAGGTTTTAGTATTCATCCATGATTAGCTGATTTGCATCGTCAGTTGTCTTCATCTTGTACAGAACATACCGCCTTTAGTTGCTTATTATTTCAAGTTCCAGTATTGATTCCCCCAACTCCTCGCCAGCTTCAGTAACTAAAGTTATTAAAAACCATAAGAGACACCCGAAGACAAGCATGGACACTACTTCATATACCTTTGAAGATAAGCAATTCCAAGATTTCCAAGGCAATCATAGTGGTCAGGAACAATGGCCAACAAGGATGACAACACTGAAATGGCACTCTGGTTATATTAACATGTTCTGCATTAGTTTCTAAGAGGAGTCCAATCACGAAAGTGAACAATAGTAAATATGCACCTTTACTCGACCACTAGTAAGAAGTATCAAGCCAAGGGTATTCCACACAGCTGCCTGTCTAATATCAGATTGCATTGAATGCTTAAGTTTAGAAAAAACCTCATCAAGCTCCTCCTGTTCAAGTTCTTTGTCAGAACTATTGTCCCCTGCACTTTCTAGAAGGAGACACTAGACAGTCCATAAAACAGGTGAGCACGACCAGGTTAGTAATACCCATTATTTACAAAGAGGGATGAGCGTAACCTAAGAGGAGAGATGTAAAGCAAACAGGGATATAAATTGTAACCTGTGCATGATGAAGTTGAACCAATGAGAGCAACTCTGGCCGGTGAATCTCAACATCACTTTGGAGTAAGATCTCCTCTGCCTTTTCATATGCTAAAACGGCCTGAAAGAATACCACAGTTTAATTGATATAAGGACAAGAAAATTAGCCAAAACAGGTAGGATGTGCAAGTTAAGCTACCTTTTGTGGCTGGCCCAACCTCTGGTACATTAGACCAAGAATGAAATGAGCGTGAGCATTTTTTGGCATCTTTCTTGCCACATGAACTAAACCCTGCAAGCAGGCATCCAATAATCCAGGTGAATAAGCAGTCACATCCTGCAGACTAACTACTAAGTTCATATCCTCCATCATCTAGACTGGACTTCTGTGCGTGCGAGGGAGACACAACCACAGATGTATGTATTAAATACATCAGAAGCTTCAACATTTAAGCTATGCTTTTGCAAACAAACAAATAAAAGAGAACTGATATATACACAATCTGATGCAATTACTGACAGAGAAAAGAATGCTTAACTGCACCAAACAAAATTTTATTTGGAACAATTTCATTAAGAAAACCCAGACATACAAAAGAATAAGGATACCAAATAATTCAATTATCAATAAAATATTCTAAAAATTAAAAAGGTTAAATGTTCCCCAATTCTTTGAATTCAGGAAACAATTTAAGTTAATAAAAGAATCGACACTCCGTACACCGATCCTTCAAGATATAAAACTAGATGAGCAATAAAGTTGTTATTATTGGGGTTTTTCAATATTTTCGTTGGTAGGCTCCCCTTGGCAGCCGTGACTGGTGTGTTTGTACCTTTTATTCTCTAATTTGTCTTAATGAAAATTACTTTATCATCCCAAAAAAGGAAACAGCGCACAATCATAAAAGGGCAAGTCTAAAAAATGGTAAAGAAAAAGGATGCTCCCATAAAACATCCAAGGATCTGAGCCTCCCCAGTTCAAAAACCTAAACATAATTTTAGCAGTGTGATTTAAGAGAAACAGCACATGGAAGCTAAAAATTTAAATACATGCAGAAATTACATATGATATAAACTTGTCAACTAGAGGTCTTTAGGAATTAACGGCTGGCCATTCTTAAGAGGTTAACACACAGCAGAAGATTTCCAAAACCATCTTGATTGATCCAAGGAATAACATGGCAAGCAATCCAATCCACATATTGCAGATGCAATAAAGCAGTGAAAAAAACAGGTAATAAAGAGAAAACAAAAGGTTTAAGCCTCATTTGATAACCATTTTATTTTTTGTTTTTTATTTTTAAAAATTACTTCCACCTATGTGTTTCTTTGTTTGGTTATCCACTTCTTAAAAACCATTGTCAAAATCTAAGTCAGGATTTGAAAACTAAACAAAGTAGCTTTTAAAAATTTCTAAGAATCCTAATGTGTTTTTTGGAAAAATGAATAACATAGCAAAGAAATGATAAGGAAACAAGCATAATTTAAAAATTGAAAACTAAAAATGAAAAGGTTATCAAACAAAGCCTTATATCTTAGATGAGAAAAAACCAAACATTAAGGAAACTCACAGTTTTAAGGCTGCTGACTTTTTCTTCACGAGAAGTTGAAACACCTTGACCATGTTGGTCACCATCTGCGTCAACTACAGAATCAAGAGAGTACTCTACCTTATTATTTCTTGAACGGCACTTTGCTATTTTGCTTACACGTCTACCTTCTACTTCCACTGTACTGGTATCCTTGCAACTTGCCACAGTTTTGTCTTGATTGCTTTCATCCATAGATAACCTAAAATTACACAAACTTTTTTTTTTAACAAGCATCCACAAAAACTTATTTTTTTTTAATAAGAAACCAGACTTTTTAGTGAGACAATGAAAACAAAAACACATATATTGGGGCACACAAAAAAACTCGCCCAACAACTGAAGACCCGCCTAAAGAAATGGCCTCCAATCTAAAAGAATAACACCTAACTGATAATTACAAAACAACTTCGAAACTAACTCCATAAAGAGGAGTTAAATCTAATGAGCTCCCAAACAGACTCATTCTCTCTCCACCCCTAAAGCAGCAACAAAAACTCATTTTGAAACTCATTTAAACTTAATTGACCTATAACAACTCCTCAACCCTAAAATGGACATTTATTGTGACAAAGCAAGTAAATACCTTGATCATATTTCTATTCCGGATTGGCGTATTCTTCTACTTACCATGGTGGACACCTAGTAATCCAGCAAAACTTCAGCGTCAACCTTAGGAGAGGCTTAAGATCACATGTCACCATGCTGTCTCTAAACTTTATGTAGGGGATTTGATGTATTAGGAACAGGAAGATATTTTAGGACGTTGCATTAAATGGAATTTAGATGAGGTCTTCGATAAAATTTAAAACAATGAAAAACTTATTTTTAGCTTCTTGACTACAATGACTTCTGCAATCATCATATTCTTTTGTCGTGGCTAATAAGATAACTTTTCTGTAATCTAGCTAATCTTACGTTTCGGTTTGAACTCCAAGTGGCTAGAGCTCCCCTCCGATTTTACATGTTTTTTGGGTGGAATGTATCCATTTCATCCAAAAATAAGACAAAGACAGTCGATGAAATATTATTTTGACGCATTTTCCTCGTTTCATAAAACCTTGGTTCACTCCTCACACCATCCAATACAGAAATCCTCTGTTAAAGATGACTTGACCAGCAGAAGCCGGCGTCGAGACGTAAAGGGCATTATCCCAAAGCATCCTCCGAATCATTAAAAAGAATGTCAATAGCTTCTTTTTCGCTACGGTCCACTAGTCAAATATGAAAAACGCTACGACCAAGAAATAAGAAACAAACCGCTCAACGGTTTTCTGGTACAAATTTTGGTTCATTAGAGTGAATATATCACAATTCAACGCCAAAACTCCCTAGCTGAATTGAATTGATCTCCATTTAGTATCCCACTCTGGGACAGCAAGTGAAGAAAACGAGACGCAGAAATAAACTCAGGCATGTACAGAAAGGGGTAAACCACACCAAGAATCTCTAAATTCGGCTAAAAATTGGACAAAGCGCGAAAAATAAAGTGACCTAGAGATAGTGGAAGCTGAAACGTGGAGGGAAGTGTCGTCGTCCATTTCTGGAGGATCAACGTTGAGGTCAGCAAGAACGACGACTTTAGAAGGATGGGCCGTCTTGGAGTTGTCACCGAGGGAGCTGTCGGATACTCCATGTTCAGTCTTGAGAGGCATTGGGAGCAGCTGGAGCTTTCTGTAATCGAAGAGTTTCTTGTGCTGCGACTGTGGACGCGGAAAGAAGTAGAAAAAAGGTGAGAGAAGAAGACCCTTGTTTGGTTCCGCGGATATCTTAGCTGCTGTTTGGTTCCGGAAACTAACTGCACAGATTATCGCTCGCTGGTCTTTTGGCGTTTTTTTAAATTTTTTATTTTTCCATATTTTTTAATGCATGATTAATGGATACTCGGAAAAAGTTATTTAAATTAACACGGACAATTTCTAAATAAGTTGAAAATGTTTAAGGTTAATATTATGTCTTATAAAAAATACACTCATATTTTAACAAATGGTAAATCATTTTTAGTTCAAGAAATGAAGATTTGATATATGGCTTGCTAATTGAGCGACGTGGTAGATTTTTCTTTGAAGAAATGAGTGTGTAACACCACCAGTAATTTTGCTTTTTCACGAAATATATTTTTTTTTATAGTTCGCGAAACATGTTCATAGTTTACATATTTCTACTTTTATGGTAATTTGCATACGATGAAATCGAGGAGACTTCGGAGAAATAAAGCCTGCAAATTTACCCTAGTTTCTTTGTGTTTATTCCGATACAAAATTCATTTACGGTAAATATTTTGTTGAAGTTTTAAAAGCTTAAAAATCCGACCCCATTTAGTGAAAAGTTTTTTTTTTCACAAGAAATGTTTATATGTTTTAGCCCAAAAAAATGCTTATGCTTTTTGTGAGAAGACAATCTACTGTAATTAATATATATATATATTTTTTATTTTGATAATTGGGAGTCAAAGTTTTATCCCTCAACAAATAGTTTTATCCCACAACAAATTTAGGAGCACCTGCACCCTTCCCGTGACCCAAACCCAAGAGGCAAAATTTTTGGCATTAAAATCGCTAGGAGACGTAAAGAGTTTTATGTACTAAACTCACTAAAAGTTCAAACATGAGATTTCTAAGTTAAGATGACCAAGAGACATCGTATCCTTGCCGACCGGACAGCTTCTATAATTAACATTATTAATTTTAAGCAATTAAGAATGTAGGCATTAATTTCTCTGAATCTTATAAACTCATGCTCCGAGGATTGAAAGAAAAATTCCAAAACTACAACCAAGTGAAATAGAAGAGTAGCTATATGACCATGACAAATAGATCTAAAACAAATGTAAACAAGAGAAGGTGAACCTGGAAGAAGCCTAAGAAGGTGGAGAAAATTAGTAGTGATTAGTGAAAAGAACTGTCCACCAACCCTTTCATGTTGTGCGAAGCAGCATTATGATGATATAAAATATCCTGTCTAAACAACATCATGATATCACAACATTTGCCTAAAATTCTGATGAGAAAAAAAACCAGAAACTGAACTTTATACAATGGCAGGGGATCATATTATCTCTATCAGACCACCGCTAAAGTAAAGCCATCATCAGGAGGAAGGAAGCAAAAGACCCATCGTAGCTACTACTCTCTACAACTACCTTCACACGAGCAAAGCTGAAGAGCTTGCGGGGCGGCGCTTCGAGAGGAGATAATTAATGGGCAACAACATGCATGAGATAAAACAATCTAACTCTCTGTTTCCCTCAGGAGGATGCAGTCAAAAGCACCAAAGAGTCTGTTGCAGCAGACGATCCGAAGGATGGTAGGAGCCATCCTTGCTTCTGGGCATGCTCCACGTAAAAAGCAAACTTCTTGCTTGCATTTGGAATGTCGAGGGCAAGGTCATCGAGGCTGTCTTTGATCCTAGAGAAGCCTTTAGTCATCTGATTGATGGTGATCAGGCCCACATTGAAGCATTCCTGCAGCAGATCTAGAATCCTGTCGTTCTTCTTCTCCATGGCCATAACCAGTGCCTTCTTCACAACCTCGTGGTTGAAGAATGGCATCGCGAGATCGCGGATACACTGGCAAGCTTCACCCACAACTCCGCCACTTTCATACTCCTCTAAGAGCTTTTGAATCTTGTCCTTTGCATCCTCCACTGCCCAGCCAGTTCCACCACCCCAGCATCTCAAAAGCCTCTCACCAGCATGACGAGCTGCAATTAATGTTCGGGCCATCCGCACAGTCTCACTTCCGGTACAATTTGGGATCAACCTGCTCGCGATATCCTCGAGATTCAGAGGAGCCAAGACATCGTCAATCACAGCTCTGGCTAGAAACAGAGCAAGCTCATTTGATGCATCCAAAATATCTAGCGCTGTATCTTCTGCAGACTCCAGCAGCATCACAAAACCATTGACTATATCCTCCGTAGAGAATATCTCGATGTGAAGAGCTGAAAGGAGCACTGAAGCCATTTCTTTTTCTCTGTTTTTCCTATCCATTGCAAGTGTAATAAGTTTCTTCAAAAAGATTGGATTATACTCCGGTGCACCAAGATCTTCTAGGCTTCGTATTAATTCAGGAATGTCATCTGAAAGAAAATATTCATGAATTATAGTCACAACCTCTTCCTTGTAGCGTCTAAGCTTTTCATCCTTGGATCCAACATCCACATCTTCATCTGAAGATTTCATAAAGGAAGCATCAAGCCATCCTTCAGATATGGCCCTTGGGATCAAAGATTCAAACAAAGATTTTGCCAATGGAATATCAAGGGCAAGGTCATCAAGGCTCTCTGCCAGCCGAGCAAACCCCTTAACCATTTGACTTGAGCTTATCAGACCTTCCTCAGCAGCTTCCTTCAGAAGCTTCAGTATCAGGGGTTCTGCTGTTCGGATCTCCATGGCAAGAGTCAAAGCCCTCTTAACAACCTCATGATGAAAGAATGAAACACCTAACTGTCTTATGCATCTGCAAGCCTCAAAAGTGTCTCCATTCTCAACAAATTCCCTCAAGAGATAAGCAATTTTTTTCTTCACTTCCTCAACTGTAAAATGTGTGCTGCCACCCCATTTTTTCTCCACAAGTTCGGCATGATGTGGGGCAGAGAGATAGCTCTTCTGAGCAGTTTGGATAACCTGAGTTCCTTTAGATGAGTCTGGCAATGCCTTCCTTGCCCTGGTTAGAAATGCTGGGGGAATTATGTCGTCAACTACAGCACGAGCTAAGAACAAAGCAAGGATATCAACTGCATCCAATATGTCCACAGCAAGATCATCAGCAGACTCGAGAAGCATAAAATATCCATCCCTTATATGGGCAGGACTCATAACATCAGCATATAAGGCTGAAATCAGAACTGAAGCCATTTCCTTCTCCTTATCATGTCTATCCATTGCCATAGAAATAAGTCGCTTAATGAAGTAAGGATGATAGTCACTCGAGCCTAAATCTCCAAGATCAGATACCGCCAATGCCACATCACCAGTACTAAAGTATTCCTCTATAGTGGATACAACAGATTTCTTATATACATCCAAGGGATCTGAGACAGTTGAACCAACAAGTTGGTATGGTTCCTATTTAGAGACGAAATGTCAGAGACACAATATATAATTAAGTTTGGAAAGAAAGATAAATCTAAAAGACTGTCAATCGATCCCAATCCACTAAATGCAATCCCACTAGCATGCATACTATTACCAGTCCTTATGTCAAGGAGTATATGGAAAATAGTGCAAGTACCACATTAGGATCACAAGTTTCCTATCATCGAACCCTAAACCATAATATATGTTAATATGAATCTTCTCTGGGATTTAGGTCCTTCATAGGACAGACGTGCATGTATGTCTTATTGTGCAATAATACACAAGAAGAGAAAATCCAACTCAATATTGAAAAGTTACCTCGCCACTGTCATAGTTAGGATCATTTCTGTCAATATGAGAATCACCATCAGTGTCAAGCAGTTTGCCCCAAGTGCCCTTTCCACCAGCCCCATCTGCCAACATTAGTATATATACTAGTGGTTAGAGAGGTAAGAACAGGACTGGCTGCTAAAATTACATCTAAAATACTAAATGATATCATGTATGATATAATAAGGTAAGACTTTGAAACTACTGGAACGTTCATTGTAGCAATGTACACTGCACAATGGCTCATGAGCAAAGGACAGAGATAAATTTCACAGGCAAGGCTGAATAAAAATCAAATCCAACTGTATATTCATTGGATAAAGAACGCCCCCTGCATACAAATTTCACAACGATAAACAAAAATTTAAAGGTTGGACGGTTGGCCAAAAAGCAATTCTGCATTATATTTCTTTTTATTTTCCTTTTTTGTATTAACTTCAAACCATTCCCTCAAAATCATAAATCGTCAAAATTTTAACAATCATAGATATTGAATATTGAACTGCAGAAATATACTAATAATATAGGATTAGACAGAAACTGGTGCAGTTAAAAATCGTAACAAAAATTTTTAAAACATTCAAAACAGTAAAAGATGTACTATAACATCCAGAAACGATTCAAATAGTCAATAAATATTCCGAGTTCTTGAGCACACATTTATGAAGAGTTCAAATATCACAAACTGTATAAATTTCAGTACTTTTAATACCGAGAGAATGAGTACTCTTAAATCACAAGTCAAAACTTATATTTCAAATCTCTTCAAACTTACACTGCTCACGACAGAGCAACGAACTCACCTTTTTTCACCCTAATGTGCTTCCCAGAGTGAGATCTACGCACATGCTTCACATTAATTCCAGGTCCCGGTACCTTTCCACCAGCAGGGGCTTTTATATGATATTCAGGAAGTGAGCCTTTGGGAGATTTTGGAGAGGAAGACAATATATCCACATTCTGACTCGCTATTTTCAGCACTTCCCGCTGCTCCTCCGTCAGAAATCCTTCATTTGAGGCCATCTATGCTGAAGACACCTACACTCCAATTATAATTCAGACAGAAAATGCACATTTAGACAGCAAAACTTTAAAAATACGATCCATATTTACAACATGCAATTATTTAAATGGTTGAAGCTTCACATCTATCTCATGCTAAAAAAAAAAATTACATCCAACCCAGGTATCACAGTATGGTAACCATTAATTAACCAAGATACCAATATAATCTAAGTCGAAATTTAATAAAGTAAAACATCAATGAGAAAATGAAATACGCCCACCCACCCAAGGCACGCACAACGGATTCATACACAACAGATTGAAATAGAAGACAAACGAAGTTACAAATCATAAACCGCAACAAAACCCCACGAATCATCCACCATAAACAGCAATTAAACACAACGCAGTCCATTTCTTACATTTCCCTCCACAACAAATAAAAACAGAGAAGAAACTAAAAAAGGAAAGAGCGAGAGAGAACAACCTATCGGCGAGCAGTGGAGATGCAAAGAAGCGAAAGAGAACACTTGGAGTGGTATTCTTCTGTGCTTGGCCCGGATCTCGAGCCAAGACAGGAGACACGAATCGGATCTCCAAATCGCGGGGAGTGGGGAGAAATGGAGGGAGTAGAAGGAGACGGATTTTGTGAAGGGAGACAAAAATGGAAGAAATGGAAACCCTAGATGGTTTATCGGAGCCGGATCCGAATTTGTCTGGTTCTTCTTCGCTCCGGTTGAGAAGGGAGGGGAAAGAAAGGGATGAGAGAGAGCAAATTAAAGAAAAAATGGGGGCCAATGAGAGGTATTTATATGGAGGCTACGGTTATAAGTACACGTCATCGAAGTTTATCCTTCGTTTCAGCAGTCCACGTGGCGCCTTGCCTTTAGCCGATCCACCGCTGTGTGTTTCCCCCGTCTTTTGCTTCCACTCGGCTCCGCGCTAACCGGTCCAGTCCCCGGAGATAATCTTTTTGCTCTTTCTTTTTTTTTTTTAATATTTATTTTTTTCCCATATATTTCTCTCCATTTACTCAAATACATGGCTCGGCTTTTTCAACTTCCCAACTCTTTTGATTTCTTTTCTCGTTAAATTACAAATTTTTAGTTAACTTTTCCCGTTAATATATTCATAAACTCTCAGTTTTGTATTTAAACTCTGAACGTTTAATTGTATCTAATTGCCTTTTTTTTTCAAATTTCATGTCTAGTATGTTATTGACGTATTTGATATTTTTCTAAATTCGTAAATTTATATGCCATAAAGTTGAATTTTGTTTCCCGTAAGACTTTGAACCTTTTGATTTTGTGTCGATCCATTTGACATTTTTTTTAAACTCGTTAACTTATTTGGCATAAAATTGATTTTGTGTGTAATAGAACCCTAGTCTTTTAATTTTGTGTATAATAGGTTCATGACTAGATTTTGGAATTTTAACATTTTTTTTTCATATTTTTATCCTAATCTCAAACTCGAGTAATCTAAAATGTATGTGGTGGACATCTAGTAGCTTAGTCTATAGTGGGTGGAATGAGTACAGATACTGATTTGTAAAGTATTTCATTCTCAAAATAGTTTTTGGGATTGGAGACGAGAGAATGATTTTGGAAATGAATTTATGACGAGATGATATTCTGAAAATAGTTTTAACGTATGAAGCAAGTTGTTGCCCTTGGATGCCTAAGCACTTATGGCATTTATAGATACCTTAAATTCAACAACAATAATGGTCTCTTAGCCATAGTCACTCTATTTGTTGATGATCTACATTAAATTGAGGAAGATCATGATTTTTTATCTTTTGACCTCATAATTGTACAAGATAAGACACGGTCAAGATTTTAAATGTCGGTTGACATGTCTACATATTTCCATTACTAAAACTATTAATGAAAATTAAAAAAAAATATCACAAATAAGAACATAAAAACTAAGAAGAAGAATTTTAAATTTTAAAATTATTTAAGCGTGTGAAATACTCATTTATCATTATTTGTTCCCAATTTAAACCGATGGCATGAGTGATTAGTGGGAAAATTAAGTAGTATCTTTAAAAAAATCCAATATTTTAAAGGAAAAAAAAGTGGTGTGATAATTTAGAGGATCATTTTTCAATGAGATTTGCTGTTTGCTTAAATATGAAGAAATGGAAATTAGAATACGCCATCATAAAATTCTTCCATTTTCTTAGTAGAGAACAAACCCCTTTCTAACTTTAACACGTGATAAAAGAAGAGCTTAGTTCTCCTTTTTTCGTAATGTACAATATTCTTCATCATTAGTTACCAATCTGTTGTGCCAATGTAGGCCCATTTGGAGCAACAAAGGGCCTACACATTTGCCAAATTATGGGCTTTCTCAGCCCATACTATGATGATTCAAAAGCCCAAATGGGTGGTCCATTCAACTCTTTGCCTCCATGGGAGAAACTCTCTGAGTTTTCACATGCTTTCTCTTGTTCTTCCAGAACTCATCTTTCTTGCCCTTTTTCTTGGCTTTCACCATCCCCATTTTGCTGTTTATTATACCCAGAATGGCACTCTTGTCTTTCCTGTTCTTTGTAGCAAGTTTTACATCCAAAATTGCTCTAAGTTTCTGGTATGACTTCACATCTGGCACCTGTCCACTTTTTACCATCTTCTTGTGATAGAAGAAAGCTCGTTTGAAGTCGCGAACACGAACATAGGCGTAGATCATGGTTGAATAAGTAACCGAGTCGGGTTTTAGTTCTCGAGCAGCCATCTCCTGCAGCAGCTGTGGCATCTTTGCATGTTGCCCTCCCCTTGCATATGCATTCATCAACATATTGTATGTCATGACGGTTGGTTGCAATCCAATCTTTCCAAACTCAGAAATCACATCTCTAGCTTCAACATAATGACCCTGTTTTGCAAACCCATCTAGCAGTATGTTGAATGTTACTCTTGTCCCTTCTATTTTTTCTCTAATCATAAGTTTCCAAATCTTCATCAATGCCACAGTGTCACCCGCACGCCTAAATGCATCGAGCAGAGTCGTGTAAGTTTCAATGGATGGCTTTAAACCTTCTCGTTGCATGTTCTCGAATGTCAAGTAGGCTTTCTCGTGCCAACCGCTTACAGAATAGGCATGGATAAGAGCTGTATATGAATGTGAAGTTGGCCTAATGCCATTTTTCTTCATCCTCAAAAATGCATCTGCAGCCATGTCACTCATTTTCTTTTGCCTTCCATAAGCACTAATCAAGCAAGTGTATGACTTCACATTAGGCTCAAAACCCACATCCTTCATCTCAAGCATAAGCTTCTCAACAACCTCAGGTTGCATCCTCCTACTGTATGCATCCATCAAAACGTTATATGTTGCACTAGTCGGTTTCACCCCTTTAGCTTTCATTTCAGCAAAGAGACCTTCGGCTTCCTCGATTTGGTTCGATTTACTAAAAGCATCCAAGATCGTGTTATACACGATCGCATTCGAAGCAACCCCCTTCTTCTCCATCTCCAATTGGATGATAAGCGCTTGACTCTTGAGCCCCTCGTCGCAGAACGATTTAATCAGGGCACCCAAAACTTCTGGACTCCATTTTACTCCTTTCTTGTTCATTTTCTCAAAGTAATCCCAGGAATCCTTTGCACTGCGGCCGATTTTTCTCATGACTGTGATCATTATAGAACATGTCACATGATCTGGATTAACATTATTTGTTTCCATGGCCTCATAGACCTTGCAAGCATCATTATACCTAAAAGTTATAACATGGAAATGAGGATTAGAGAATAATCAAAGTCGAGCCTCCCCAACTACTACGACTACCTCGAAAGATATAAACCATGCTATTTCCCCCCAAAAAAATATGACTTCAAATAATTTGTATTTGACAGCCAATTTGAAGGCTAGTTCTTCCATATACCAGAAGGTTTATTCAAGTATTGTTTTCATTGGATTGGAAGAGTATGGCACAGAACCCTGTCTTTCCTCTCCCCATAAATCATATGTGAACAGAACATAGATTAAGGAGGGATTAATACTAACAAGGTGTAGTTCTACTTAATTTTGATAAAAATAGAAAAGAAAGATCTACTTATATATGCTATTCTAAAGGGTGCTATGATGATAAAGATCTTCGAATATTCTGAAATATGCTCAATATCCTGCTTCGAGTTTATAAGTTTGATAACGTTTTCATTTCTTGCTCTATTTCCTTTTTTAAATAAAGAAAAATATAATTGCATGGCATCAACTCTATAGATTCAAGAAGGATACAATTTTTAGAATGTTTCTAGAAGAAATGAGAAACAACACACATAAATAGTTGTCAAATATTTAAATTTCTTAATAAAATTGAAAATGAAAACAAGATACGAGAACGTTACTAAACAAACCCCTCAGTATCCCTGGCATCTCTTGAAGTTGGTTTTGGGGCGGGCGAAATCCATAGATTAGTAGGGGTAGACTATAAGCATCAAAAGGAAAACAAAATGCTGTGATGTTTCAAAATGGCATGCCTCAACTTACACAAAACCCCTAATCCCCATGGCAAGCAACTTATCAGAAATTTATCATTTCAACAGCTCCGAGTTCAATCCAAGTTCCTCCATAAAGATAAATGATGACAGATGACTAGATTAAGCAGCAAGAAAAATTATCAACTATAGAACAAACAGAACATAAACAATGTCATAAATTTAGGCCTATCTCGTACCTGTTACAGAACATGAGCCCAGACATTGCTGAATTATACACATGAACATCCTGGAATTCCTTCTTGAGCGGAAGGTTCTTGAACAATACCATAATTTTTTCTCCCATTCCAGCTCTCCCCAGCGACGGAAAAATAAGAGAATAAGCACGAGGTGTAACAAGCGAAGGCTCCTGCAAACCCATCCATTCAAAGAAATACAAGCAACATACCACAAGATTCTCCTCACCCAACAAACGTAACACCTCCATACATTGTTTCTCCCCAATTCTCCCATCGAAATCTGCCAAAGCCTCTCCCAGGGTCGTATTTTCCGGCAAGTTCCTCGCAGTTCGCATAATGTCTCCGACGACGCCGTCAGGTAAGGCCCTAAAATTCTGACTCACAGAACTCAATTGTCCGGCGACTTCGTCGATTGTAATTTCAGCTTCATCCGCAAATTCGGAACCAGAGGCAAGATGCCAAGAAGAACGGCGATTCTTCTGAAGGGAGACTTTGCTTTCGCGCTGGGGGTCTTGCGTCGTTGAAGTGCGTGATTTGAAGAATCTGAACAGTGGGTCATCCCAATCTTCCATCTTGTTTCCTTCATGGCGATGAGCTCCTTTAACTTCTTCTTCTTCTTCTTGTTCCTCGTTTTCCTCGAGAAAAGGGAGGAAAATCGGGGATGGAGACTGAGTGGTGGGATTTGGAGATGTTGCACATGAGCAGACGAGTTTCTGGGTATTGAATTGAAAAAACAAGTGAGAATTGGGAGAGTATTGGTTCAGATTGGGCTTGCGAATGGAATGAAATGAGTTGAGGAAGTGGTGTTGGTGCGCAAGAGCCATGGGAGCTTGGTTTTCGGATAGGTCGCTGCTCAGTGATGAGCCGGAGGCTGTAAGGCGGGAACTTCACGGTTCATCGCGTCATCGGTTCGAGTTATGGAGCTTTCTTTGGACCAACCCGAAAATTCGAATTCATCGATTCTTCTACTCGATGCCTAACCCAACCCAGATCGGTGAATCCGATTTTTGGGATGCAACGCGAACCCAACAACAGATCTTAAACACAAAACGTTGGGATGAGAGTGAAAATCGTGAGAGACGAGTTTGAAATGAGAGTGAGTACCTGCGGGGAACGGCGGCATGAGAGAGAGAGCGAGCGAACTGGGCGGTCGTGAGAGATGAGAGTGTGACACGTTCGCCGGCGGCTTGTTTATGTAAATAAATCCTAAAATCTAATCTAATGCTCCATTGGAAATGAATTTCAAAATCTGATTTTGAAATTCCTCTCAGAGGTTCCAAACAGGGGTAAAAAAAATATTTATATAAAATTGGTTCAGTTCGAGTGGAATCGAAAATTTGATAAACCAACTAATCGTTCTTTAAAACACTAGAATATTATCTAACCCAACCCAACTCATATTGTAACGACACATTAAAATAAAAAATTAAATAAAATTTTGTAATATTTTACACGTCAATGAATAAAAGTTGTACACAAATAAAATTGTAAAACAATTAGTTAAAAAGTTACCAACGTTTGCTCAAAATGTATTTCTAAAATATTTATAAAACATTAAATGTTAAAGATAGTATCAAAACTTTAGAAAGAATTTGGGTATTTTTCAAACAAAACACAAAGTTTAATGTAATCCTGTAATCCTCCATGTTTCTTTAATTAATATATATTAAAAGATTTAAAATAAATTGAAAAAATTATTTGTGTTCCTATGAAGCGATTAATCTATTGAAGTAATCTTGGATGACTGAGGTTCAATTGAGTTGGCAAATTTCATTGCCTGAAATCCTTCGAAAATGTAACGCAGAACTAGAACATATATATATATATTAAAAAAAAAAGAACTAGAACATATATTATGAATTCAAGAAATGAAATTGATTGTGCTCCTGTGTCCTATGACGCTTCTAAATAAACATCTCACATGAATTAAACCATGTTTGGCCTCTGTGGCAGCAGAAGATTATAGAACTTATCATGTAAGAAGAAATTCTTCCCTTTGCTATCAACAGCCTTTTTCCATCCACACCACCCACCACCAACAATTTTCTTGATGTCATCGCTTCCTGTGTAATGAGGATCCAGTATTAAAAACGCACAATCTCCGCTGGCTTCATTGTAATCAACTCCCAACAGCGTATATGCAAGAACACCACCTCCTGTACAATAGAAGGAGATCAATAATCTTGAGCGCACGAAAAATTAAGTACAGATTCCAGTTTTACCAGATCATCTACGACGAACTCACCAATCATAATCGGAGTTCCTTGATTCTCGAAGTGTGCAGCCAATTCTCTACATTTTTCGGGAAGTTCGGCCCCGGATCTGACATTTATGATTTTGCAGCTCACCTACAAAAAACACACATCTTTTTTTCTTAATCTTAAACAGTTGTTGTGCAAGATGATGTATTGATTATCCTTTTGCTACACAACAATGTTTCATAACGAAAATAGCAACTTACACCGAGCAATTTGTCAAGAACAAAGCTCAATTCGATGGCACCAATCCATTCACGTGACCCGATGAATGAATCGTCCTTGTCTCCAATTTCCACTAGTGCTTCTTGTATTTCCCTAAAGAAGGTAACTGGTTAAGCAATATTGCTATATTCAAACTACAGATAATACAAAGTACTTGCAAATTCAACCACATAGCTATTGTTTCGGATAGGCAAATTGTCTGATTTCATTCTCGTGATAAATGGAACTGTAGGTGATAGGAGGCAAAGAAAGTTAATTTAGAGTAGTCATACCAAGTTCCAGCTAATTCGTACCTATGAGAAGGGACATGTATGGAAGTATAATGTTGGAGTCTGAACCATGAAATGATGGTTTGCAAAGACCGGTAAGCACAACCCCAGCCCTACAAGTAAAACACAAGTAGTTACTGTAATCATAGTAAAAGTGAAAGTAATCTCTTCCACCCAAGAAGGGGGAATATCTCCAAAAACATCATACACCACTACTGAAGCACACCCGTAGAGTAAAGACGTCCTTCAAAACAATCAAAATTGCCAAAGCTTCTATCTATCTTATGCAGAAGAATGATTTTATGTTGACTTCATTGTTCTCTTCCAGAAGAGAGCAAATCAAATAGTGTTATTTACTACAGTCTTCCTTCGATGCATCCTATGTTTTCAAAATTCAGAGAAACCCTAAAGGATAATATTCTTAATATAAAATATTTGATAACATCAATCAGAATTTTTTAAGTTAATTATTATCACTTTGTAACTGTCAGGTGCACGTCTGTTTTTACTAAATTCATTGTATATTCAATAGCTTAACACACTACAACTTCTAGGTAAATGGAAAGTTCCAATACCGAGTCATTGAAACCTTCTTGAAGATAATGATAGTACTCATATGACCCTTGAACCAGAGACATTTGGCCACCTGAAACTGCATAATATAAATTTGATTAACTAAGAGTCTAATGCAATAACATAAAAGACAATATTTGAGAAAAATACTAGCAACCTACCACCGCTGCTTGGAATTCCAATATGAACATCTTTGAGCAAATAGGAACCTGGTAAGATCATTAAATAACAAGATATTAGCATTGAAAATCCAACAAAAGAGAAAGGAGAACAAAGATTGGGTTTGTTCTGTACGTGCTTTTGAATAATACTGACCCTTTCGTGTAGAACTGTCTTTCCTACCAGAGAAATCCAAGGCACTAGCACTTCTTAGCACAGGACGATCAAAAGGTAGCCCTAACCTTAAGTGTAGGGCTTTCCTTATTTCAACTGCACAGAAAAATGGTTAAAATTACAAATGATTAAAGTTAAGCACATCATAACAACTTAAACAGAAGAATTATCAGTTGCAAAATGATAAACTTTCCAATTCCTCTTTGAAATCTCCTGCTTAGAGAAGAATACACTGTTCCAATAGTAATAAATTAAAGATCACATTTTCTCAAGTATCATGCAAATTATTGGCCCCACTAAAACCAGTAAAGGGAGGAAGTACTAACGGATTAATGATGCTTGTACAATTAGCTAAAATGCCAATTGACAATTTACCATAATTCTAATGACATTTGTATTTTCACCATATGATGTCAATAAGCAAGATTGGTAACTCAACACGTGATTTAATTTTATCGGAGGTCGTGCACCTTAATAGCTAGCAGAAAGCGTTGTGGTTTTACCTTGCTTCATTTCAGTCTCCCCGTAAGTGAGTTCATAGATAACAGTTATTGGATGCAAAAATCCAGGAGGGCAAAAATGATATGGTACTAGCTGCAGAAGCAAAGATCCTTGAAATTAACAGGAGCAAGTAAAAAAAATTAGAAAATAAAATTATTATCAAAAAAAACATCAGAGGGACACAAGTAGGCTCCTAAGATCTATTACTGATGAGACGTGCAAATATACAGTATGGATTAGGTCAAAAGTTGCAACGGAAGAGATAGGAAAACCAGATCAAAGAGAAGGAAAAATAACTGTTTAAAAGAAACCATGAAAAGAGGACAATGTCTGTTTAAGAAAATCATTAAAAGAGGAAAGTAGATTTTGGTTTGTGCCACAAGCAATGGATAAGAAATTGAAGAGCCTGATCATTATACCTGAGGCAGTTGCTTTAAAAGGTTGGGTAAGATTGCATTCTTCATTGAGTTCAACTGATCAACTAAACCCGGAATGACCAATGTCGAAACAGCACAAGTTAACGGAAGAAACTTGGCAGCATAACAGAGAACTTCTACCTTAAAATCAACCACCAAAAGCCTGGGCTTGCCCATAGCTGAAAGTACATAAGTTTAACTTCCATTAGGAGTGGCAAGAACATCTATTCCATGACAAACATTTGCTCATTACCACTTTAACGACTGGAGAGGTAAAGTTATGAAGTAAATACTGACGTCAATAACTACCTGGAAAGTACTCTACAACTGGTGCATTAGATTTTTGAGACTTTTCCGAGCTATTTAGTAGAACACTTACTTGGACTATATCTGCATTCTAAGAAGAAAAGCTCTTGAAAAACTAGGGCTGAGATCCCATTCTAATTACTTAAGGTGAAACAAAATAAAAACACTAAGAGAATCACTCAAACTCCTATATGTCACATAAAGTCTTTCGTGCCATAAAACACCTGAAAAAAAATCAATACCTCTGAAGAAAACACTGTGGACTCAGTTTTACTTTTGGAACAGAAGTTTGCACATGGCACAGACGTTCCTTCGGCATTTCGGGTGCCTTCACTCAGATGCTTAAATTTTGAGACATTAATTTGGAAATCCATCTGTGAACCACGTAGAATGACCGGACAAGGATCTTCATTGGAGTTTTTACATGATGGTTCCACAACATATACAACATGTGGGTCCCTCAACTTGGAAACAACTAATTCTGTGGCATGGATGTACGTCTTCTCAACATCTGAAAGATATGGGAGTTCAAATTGATGTTGAGATATCTCTCTTATTAAATAAAAGTAAGAAAAGAGATGAACGGGATAAATCATTACAGCCATTCATAATTGACAAGGCTTACATTTACCAAAACTGAGAAAGCATAAGTATAGTATCCCTCTCATATGCAATAAGTTATGGTATCTAAACAAAAGCCACCGTTTAAACTTCACCTGATGGACTGTCGAAAGGAATATAGAGCGGTACGTTAATCGGTAGTTCGCACCGGAGCAGACAACCTCTCTCCCAAATATATTTTTCAGGGTTATTTTCATATATAACAGAGGGAACAGAATCGATGCTCTTGCAATTTTCAGACTCGGAGACAAAAAAGTGAATATCTGTGGAATTGATATCAGCAACAGCTCCAATCATCAATTGGGTCTCTGCTTTCTCACCATGAGATAGAAGCTGACTCAATCTCCGCGCTGCATCAATCGCCTTGCTCGCATGTTCTTCGACGTTGAAATTTCCAACAACCCATGCTCCAATTATATAAAAACCCTTCAATAACAACGTACGGAGCTCTTCTGCTCAGAAAAGCAGATTAAGTTCCTCAATTCTAATTCGAAAGGCAAAAAATCAAATTCACTCTAGGAAATGGTTGAATCAAACAACTAATGAATAATTCTAATGCAGGTTATCTTCGAGTGAAACTTATTACAATATGCTTACCTGCTTCCTTGTGGAAATCAGGCGAAACAGATTCGGGTGGAGACAAATAGTGGATGCATCTGAGAGTGGAGACGATAGTCAAAGGCGATAGAAAGGGCGATCCGATGAGCCACTGAAGAGCCGGCTCCTTTTTCTGGAGAACAAGCCTGGGGGGCAGAACTCTGATACTTCTTTTCTCGTCGACTTCCTCCATGGATGCTCGCTCCAAGCTCGCTGCTCTTGGAGCGCGAACTGTAAATTCTTCGCCTACAGTTCCATAACGCATACGCATACAGCCGCAGAAATTGTAGTAATGGGCTGGGTTGAAGAGGCCCAAATACCACAACGAAGCCCAGTTAGTTATCTCTTTCCAGGCCCAAAACCTGACCGCGTGAACTGGGCCTCGTTCATTGAGCTACCAGTGGCCCACAATATGGGACTTAACTTTCCATTTTTATTGCATTTACACGGTTTTTTTTTTTTTTTGCAGTACTCTTATGCAGTCTATAACATTTCAAGAAAAATATTATTTAATATTTTCATGTCACAGAGAAGTATAATGAATTATGGTTCTAAGTTGAGTATTGAACTCCGGAAAGAATTAATTTTTATTCGAATTTCCACCATTTATTTGAAATATAATACTCTTTAAAAATGTTTCGATTAAGGGTATTTGAAAAGAAAAAAAAATCTTCCCTTTTTATAGGACACCATGGAAAAACATTTAACAGTATTTTAAGATGTAGTGGCTGCTTGTTTACTCTAACTAATGGTCTTATACTTTTTTTTTTTTTGTTAAAAGTTAACGAAGCTTTATAATTTTTTTAAAAATAATAATATTTTAAAATGGATTTTTCATATTTGAAAATTTTCCAAGACCTCAACGACATTTTTTGAAAAAAAAAAACGAAAACAGTGCAAATTAATAATTTGTAGGCGTCATTTATATTTAAAAATTATTTGATATAACCTTCTTTATTTAAATAAAAATCGGTCATTCTCAATTAATGATTCATCATTGATTCATAATTATCTATTCAAGAAGTACAGTATTTCATTATACTAAATTACAAATAATCCGATGAAATACATATAAATAGTATATGAAATATTAAGCTATCTTTATCAATAATATCTACTTGAACCATTTTAAAGTAAAATCCTAAGATCTTTAAAAATAATTTATGTTCGAAAAAACAAAAATATATTTCAAAGAGAGAGACACATTATCTATGCTATTGTGACATTGCATCCAATTCATATATATTGTTACTAATATCATTATTCATGATTATGAAATAACATTGAAAATGTTTTTGTTTTTTTAATTATAAAGGTGCATCTTGATTTATAGTACAAACTTGTTGTCATATCATACAAATATCTTTGCATGGTAAAGAGACCAAATCTACGAACCTCGATTAGTTAGCGTGCTAAACAAGTAGAGGACATGCAAAAAAGAGCAAACACTTTGACACTCAAGTCATTAGCTGGCTGATTTATACTTGAGAGACAATATTGTTTCGCATACCTGAAATTGAGGTGGGAGGTCGCTATTTATAGGCGGAGCTTTCGACAGGGCTTCTGACAAGCTTCCAACGATTGTCCGACAGTCCGAGAATTGCAGTTTGTTGTCATGAATGATATTAAAATTATATACCTACAGAATTGTCATTTGATTGACTCGGCTGATAACTCAGGCGATCGAAATGTGAGACTTGGGTCGGCTCGCATTGAACATAAGTTGTGACTGTCTCCAATAGTTTGACTAGATGTAGTTACTCTAATGTCTGAATTCTCATGTTGGCTCATCAGTGTTGATCATATTATATGTAAACATGTGGCACAACACAATTAAATCAAATTCATCGGCTTTTTTTTTTCCTTTTTTGACTTCAATATGCACTGTAAAAGAAAATGTTGGAAGTAAAATAAAAGGAGACAAAGGGAGAGGAAGGGCGATCATGTTTTGGAGTGTAAAACCAAGACCAAGTCGAGGTTTGACTTTCATGTCGAGCCTTACCTCCCGACATAATTGATTAAAGTAAATTTAGCAATGTTGCACCCAACCCGCCGATATACCTACCTAATAAATTAAAATTTGTCGTGTAAATTAATGATTAAGTCTAAACTTATATGTTTCTAGAGCTTTCAAAATTAACGTGGTGATATAATTACCCTACCCCGCTAACTTATACCGTCACCACACCACGTGCCTCCAAATCATTGCACCATTCTCTCTCATTTCATTTCTAAAGCCAAATCATTAAAGGACCTTCTTCTGATCTTTCCATAAAGCTCTCGAATTGTATTTTGTTCGTTTGTTCCCCTCTGTTGCCTTACAAATTGATTCAATTTCGTTACTTTTATCATTTTCTTTTCTTTTCTTTTTTACTTAATCTTAAAAAAAGAGATTGTTTTTTTTTCTGGCTCGAAGGAAGAGGAGAGGGACCATTTTAATTTTCAACCCCACTATGTAATGTGTAATATGTATCATGTGGCTGAGATTTCGAAACAATGCTATGTGAACTATATTTTTCATAAGGTTTATAAAAAAATAAATGGGTGTCCTTTTTCTAGTGTTCGCGGTTGATTTACAAGCTTCACACCATGTAATGAACTAAAATAATTTTTTCTCTTCAAATCGTCTCATTGGACAAAAAACATGTCACGCGTCATCTTAATCTCTATTAATTATCTGAATAAATGTACTTTGGAAGATTAAAATTGACCATTAAGATAGTTAATCACCTAGTCTATCTAAGATCGGATGGTAGAAGAACCACTCAACACCTCCACTCACTGCTACTTCAAGTTGCGTGTCGTGTTCCACGAAACGTGCACTGTGGCCGCCTACCACGACAACCCGTTCGACTCCTAGTATTTACAATTAATTTGCTTCCAAGTATGAACGAATTTGTGGATATATTTAAGAAAGAAACACATTAAATTTTTTCTAACTTAAACGTTGGAGCGCTCATTTATGTCGATTTCAGCTGAAAGCCAAACCCCACCTTTTAAATTTTTAGTTGTAATTAGGAGGAAAATATACTGTCGGTGGAAAAATGTTTACAAAATTAACACAAGCATATTCACAACCAGACAAGCTACTTTCTAGCCATTAGATCGGAAAAAAAGCCACTATAAAATAAAATCCGAAAAATAACAGCACACAAATCCACCGACAAAGCATTTGGGCGTGGAAAAAATTGACCAGAATTTCCTCTTAATCTGTTTTTATTTAATTATTACTATTTTTGATGTGGAAATTTGGGGTTCCTCCATGTGCCTTCCCGTTGAAGTGGAATAAATAAAAACTTTGGGTGGAGAAAAACGATTGGCTGAGAGAGAGAGGAGGGTGCCACGTAGACATAACACGTGGTGGCGGACGTGGAGGGAGGAGTTGCCAAGTAATTGTCAAAGGAAATCCAGAAGGGCAAAGGAACATGCATGAGCGTCGATGGACCTCAGCATTATTGGATCCTATCCTAATCTTAATCCATTCCTACACACCATTAAAAGGACCTTCACGTTTGCCTTTTTGTCGAAACATCGCTCCATTGTCGAATCATTGCACTCCAAATTCATTCTTTCCCTTTTTTTAATCTTTAAAAAATATAAAACTATTTTCACCATTACCACTATTTTCTTCAATATTCAATGTTATAGATATAATAAATCGATAGGTAAATATAAGTATACTTCATTTCTAGTCAAAACATTATTTATCCTTTTAAAAATTAATGATCCTAATCCCTCCACATTGTCCGATTCTAGTTATACTCGAGAAAAAATATATCAATATAAACTCTCTAAAACTCAAGTCAGACAAATGATTCAATTAAAAATAGCAAAAAATAGGATTGTAGGACATATCTCGCACCCCAAACGTCCCATCGAGTTGGTTTGGGTGGACTAGCTCGATGGGGTCCAATTAGATTGGGTAGGGTCTAGTTGGACAACTCAACTTACGCCACTTTCTTGGTCTCACTTTAGGTGAACTTACCACGATAATTTTATCCACAACTAATAACAATAGCCAAAATAATTATTTTTTAAAATAAAATATTTATAAGGATGGGTAAAATATTATCTTCCAAATATATTTATGTATAGGCAAAAGAGACAACAATTATTATCTTTATTTCACTATAATTTTTTTGTTTTTTAATTTAGAACTAACCCCTCGTTCCTTTTTCCTGGCCTAAAGATAAATTTTAAATGAAATAGAATAAAGTTAATGAAAATGAGATTTAAATTGTTTTTAATCGGGAAAAAAGGTGGATAACAATATTGAATGAGCTGATTGGTTGTTTGAATCCGCGACGGACGACGGGGATTCGTCCGGAAAAAAGGACGTTAAAAGACCCCCACCACGTGACGGAGGGAAAGTGATTTGCTTGGCGCCTCTCCGGCACGCCACGTGTCCGGAAAGTGGCTTTGCGAGGATGCCATGTCAGCCAAAGCGTGCGGAATTGCGGCGAGGTTTGCGGAACTAAAATAATTTTAAATAATAAAAAAAAAGGAAAAAGAAAAGAAAAGGACCTACAATTACATTAGCTTTATAGAAGTTTGATTTTGGAGTGCAAAGCATGTGCGGGTGTCACGAGGATTTCTGGGCGCAATTAATTGTCCCTCAAATTCAATATATTTTGCCTTTCAATTACCCTCCTCCCCTCAATTTCCGCTCCACACATTCTCAATTTTGTAATAAAGTTTCCCACCCATATAATATAAGTTTGGTGCGTATCCTTATCAAAATTTTCAAATATCTCAAATACAAAATTAACATTACATCATTTATTCATGTAATACATTACCTTACAAATTAGGTAACACAAATAAGTAAACCAATCAGATAAAATAAATGCATCCGAGCTAAAGGTTTAGTTTTATAATGTATTCTCACTCATCCATTACAACAGATTTGTTGATATGTTTACTTTTTTTTCTCATTCGACTTATTCCACATGGTACTACGTCATATTAATAGATAAAATAGTAATTAACATATCTAAGACCTAGGACTCAATCTCCTATACCCTTTATATTTAGAAATAAAAAGAATAATAAAATAAAATCTCCTAAAAATATCATTATTTTTATTTTTTCCTCGAATATGTCACAAATTTGGTTTTAATGCAACGGTATAAGTTTGCAATTTCTAATACTTTTTGTAATTATCTAATATCACCACCAAAATTCGAAGGCTTTTTAAGACGATGATACGGGAGTTTGTATTTGTTAGTTGGGACGTGTGAAAACGAACCAAAATATTATATTAAAAAATGGGAGAACGGTTAATAGGTATTAAAAAAGACAAAAAAAAAACATAGTAAATAAATATGGATGGGGAGGGGACTGGGTGGGTGGAAGCATGGATGTAAATAAATGATTTTGGAGGGGTGAAAAATGAAAATGATGGGGATTGGATGACGTGGAATAATGTGTACAGTGGGAGGGGATAATGTAAATAAAATGAAATGATAAGTTTGGTTATGGTTACGAGTTTAGAGTAAATGGGAAGTCTCGAAATGTGGAGTGGACCGTGGTTCGAGCCGTTGCCCGCAAGGTAACATTGTCGGGACTCAGGACTGGATGTCTTCTCTTTTTCTTTCTCACGCTTCTCTTCCCAATAATGCCCCTATTTCCACTCCTACCGTCTCTCACTTCATTAAATTTTTCATCTTTTCCTGCTTTGTAAATCAACGAGCCAGCAGTAATAACTGATATATATACATATATATTTAATCATGAGGTTGTTAATTTGATTCTCCCCTCTTTCATATTGTACTAAAAAAAATAAAAGATTAAGCTTTACACAAATTATTGCATAACTTTACCAAAATTTATAATGATTTTTTTTGCATAGATAAAGAGTGAGAATAAAATCTCACGTTTAAGAAAAGAGGACGATCATGATACATAAGTAAAGACAATTATCTACTTTGGTATGAATTTTAAAATCAAAGTTAACGGTTTTTATTTAAACTATAATAAATTTATATATACGTGTGTTTTATAATGGATTGAACGTACATGATAATAGCTTTTTGTGTTCCCTCGAATAAAAACTTATCAAACAGTAAAATTGTAATACTCATTACGGTCAATAAAACAACCAATGTCTTTTATAGTTGAAGGTAAAGAATGTAACACTCATTCAAAGTTATAAAATTCAATGGAAGTTTTAAGCTTCTTCTACACACCTAGCTAAGTTGGAGATTACAAATAAAAATTTTCCCTAGGAAAGCAGTTATGAATCTTCCTATTGCAATGTCAGTTAAAATTTTAAACTGTCTACCTACCTTTAGATGAGCTTTCAATAGGTTAGTATTACATACTGCTTCAATATTGATGTAATACATTGATTAAATTAAAGAGGACATTATTTAACATAAAAAATTTGACTAAAGCATAATTCAACTCGTTAATACATCTCATATTTGGCCAAAAGATTGTGAGTTCAAATCTCATCTCTACCCTCGAAAAAATTGACTAACTAGATAAAACAAAAACGGATGAACTAATGATGTGCATTTTTATGTACTGAATTTGTTATTTTTATTTTTATTTTATTGAATTGTGTTAAAGATGAATAAATCACCACTCAACCCAAAAACTTAAGTTCATGGGTTGGGTAAATATAATTCATTTATGGATATCTCAACAAATTGCTTTATTTTTTTATGTGATAAATAATGTACAATACATGATTAAAATGAATTTTTAAAACTCAACGGAGAATTAATATATATATATATATATATATATATTTGGTTGGTTAGATAGGATGGTCATTCTTTTTTATTATTTATTATTTGTAAAGAAGATATTGGATCGATTCCATATAATAGAGTGACAAGAAGAATATTCTAATCTTGAACAACATTTTTTGTTCTAAAATACTAAACTTCTCTCTCAAACCTTTACACAACAGGGATTTTTAATTCCATTACAATATAGAATCTTTATATTATCATGTCTCCAAACTTTAAAGACATCAACAACAACAATATTAAAAATTATGTTAAACTTGTTGACGTTATAATTAAAAGTTTATGAAAATAATTATAAATAGTAGCACTCGCCTGGATTTTTTTTTAAATTTTTAAAATTTTTGAAGCACTAAAAGCGGCCGCAAAATGTAGATGAAAATTCTTTTTTTATTATTAATTTAATTTAATTATTTATTGAGGAGGAAAATTGTAAACATAAATGGTGGGAAAGAGGGTCCAAACTTAACGGGGGATTTATGAGTTCGAAATGGTGCGGGTCCAATGGATAGTACTGGCGGACAAGACATGTATAACTTGTAAACCAATTATATGCGCTATTATTTTTGGGATTTATGGGAAATCAATATGAATATTTAATGCTTTTAAATTTTAATTTATATAGGGCCTAAAATTAAATAATCTACTAAGTCTGTAAATAAAATAAGATAAATAATAATCTATAAATTTTTGAGATATATGAACCAAAAGTAACTGTAAAAATAATTTAAGCATAGTTAAATTAGTCAAGCCATCACTACCGACTAAAATGTACAGATTCAAATCCCCAACTCCACATGTCGTTGTACTATCAGATTTATAAATTTTGTTGCTCGCTATCGTACTATATAAACTTTTTACATAGATGTCAAAATTTGTAGGCATCTTCTTTTCTTGCTTATGAGACGATGATTTTCACTTAATGCAACTATTGAAAAAAAAAAGGTTCAAATCCAACCAAGTGACATAAGTAATTTTTTAAAAACGTATTAATTTAACTAATACAATAAAATTTATGATCGGATAATTTTTTTAATTAAATTACAAGTTTTAGAATATGAATTTCTACGGTTAGGTGTCTAATGAGGGTTGAAGTCTAAGAATATCTAATAAATACCGGAACTTTTAATTCTATATTTTAAAGGTCATTGTGATATTAAATATATTTTAAAACTTCACAAACATATCAAAGAAACATCGCGAGTTTTTAAGACACAAAATTAAGTCGAATTAAAAAAAGTCGAAAATAACACCTCTTAGACAAAAAAAAAAAAAATCATAAATCTCTCTAACAATTTTTAAAGTTGAAGAAATATTAGATTCAACCTTAAGATAACTTAATGAAGACATTTACTCTGATTTAATAATCCAATGCATGCAATGTTCATGTGGAAAATAAATAAAATGAAACTTAATAAAAAAGAAGAACACGTGGATCCCTCAACGAGGCGTAGACAACACATAGTTTGAAAAGAAGGGAGAAACGGGTTCGGGTACGGTGGCTGGAGTCGCCTACCATTATTCAGGGAAAATTGAGATTTTTGACCAATTCCAATAACTACTTTAGACTTTTGACCCCCTTTTGATTTTTACCTATTTATGACCTTTCTACCTCAGATTTTTGACCCCTCTCCTTATTTTGCTTGATAAAATTACCAAGTTACCCTCAATTTAAAAAAAGAAATCAAACACAGCCCTCCCCTCCTTTCCCTCCCTGTCTCGGTCCTTCCCCTCCCTCATTCACTATCTCGTTGTCCATCCCAGTCTTCATCCCGGTCTCTCCCTCACAACCAGAAAGTTCATCTCCGTCGTTTCTTCTTCGTCTCCCTCAGAGCTTTCCCCCTTCCCTAATTGAGGTAATTTTTCTTTCGAACTCGCGATCTTATTGTGAATGATTTTCTACCTTTTTTTTCTTCGTTCTTTGCATGGATGTGAATGATTTCAACCTTCGGCTCTATCTGAAGTAGCCAAGGTTATTATGAAGTTTGATTTATTGTTGCTTCCATTGTTTTGTTTTAATTTTTGACTTTCATGGTTCCATCTCGGCTTTAAGCTCGGTGGATTTAGGACCGGGATGAAACCCTGAAAGTCCATTCCAGAATGATGGACTTTCTGGATTCCATCTCGGGCCTCATCCCGGTTCAAAATAGACCGGGATGAAGACCGAGATGGTATCCAGAAAGACCATCCTTCTGGAATCCATCTTGGGACTCATCCCGGTTCGAAATGGACCGGGACGAGGCCCGAGATAGAATCCAGAAAGTCTTTCTGGATTCCATCTCGGGCCTCATCCCGGTCCATTTCGAACCGGGATGAGTCGACTTTCTGGATTCTATCTCGGGCCTCGTCCCGGTCCATTTCGAACCGGGATGAGGCCCGAGATGGAATCGAGAAAGATGGATGGACTTTCTGGAATCCATCTTGGGACTCATCCCGGTTCAAAATGGACCGGGACGAGGCCCGAGATGGAATCCAGAAAGTCCATATCTTGTACTTCGACTTTCTGGATTCCATCCCAGGCTTCAACCCGGTCCGTTTCTAAGCAATATTGTTTTGTTTTGTTACTCGGTCTACCCCAGTTTATCCCCATCTCGGTCCCGGTCCCGGTCGTATCTGGACATGAAGGACCGGGCTTGAGTTTACCTTCTATCTCGGTCTCAAACCCTGTTCTAAATTTCATCCCGGTACCAATCCCGGTCCAAGATAAATTCTAGACTTCATTTCTGTTTTCCGTAAAATAACGTTTTTTTCTTGAAAAATGATAAAATTTCGTATCATTACAAGTTTGAAGAAGTACGATATTCTAAAATGATGAAATGGACATACCTATATTGTGAAAACAATGGATTCGAGATAACGGATTATGTGGGGACCGATCGATTGGATAATGTGGGCCAACAATCACGTGGAGAAAATCTTGAGTATTGAGAAAAAAAAACGTGACTTGCGTGTGTGTGGTGATTTGGAGTTGAAAAAACAAAGTGAGAATTGTTAAGTTGGTGGTTGGTGGGTTGGTTGGAAATTTATTATATCATAGCATTTATTATGAAATGAGGGCAATTTAGTCAATTTACCTGATAAAATAAGGGGAGAGATCAGAAATCTGAGGTGAAGGGGTCATGAATAAGTAAAAATCAAAAGAGAGTCAAAAATCCAGAGTGGTTATTAAAAGGCGTCAAAAATCTCAATTTCCCATTATTGAGGTGTTACTTAACGGCCAAAACTACCGAATTGGAATCCCGTAAAACCAGGAATTTGAGGGCCCCACATGTTTAGTTTAGTTTATAGTTTAATCACGCAATTAACATTTAACCCAGCCCCCCCCCTTCCCTTTAATCTCTTTATATACTCCTCTCCGTTCCTTCCTTCTTTTCTCACTCCCACTCCCACTCCCAAACTTCCATTAATGGCGTCCACACTCCCAATTTCTCTCTCTCTCCTCTCTCTCTCCGTCCTCCTACTCCTCATCCCCACCACTCTCTCCGCCGCCCCTGCCGCCGTCCGGGACCCAGAGCTCGTCGTACAAGAAGTACACAGGTAAATTTGAATGAACAAAAAACATTACTCTCTGTCTCTCTGTGTCGCTCTGTGGTTTTGAAATGTGCGTCCCATTTTGGGTTACAGGAGCATAATTAATGCGACGAAGAGGAGGAATTTGGCGTATCTCTCGTGTGGGACTGGTAATCCGATCGACGATTGCTGGCGCTGCGATTCCAATTGGGAGAAGAATCGGCAGCGGCTGGCGGACTGTGCGATTGGGTTCGGGAAGAACGCCATTGGCGGGAGGGACGGCCAAATCTACGTCGTCACCGACGCCGGCGACGACGACCCGGTCAACCCCAAGCCGGGGACTCTCCGGTACGCCGTGATCCAAGACGAGCCGCTCTGGATCATCTTCGCCCGCGACATGGTGATCCGACTGAAGGAAGAGCTGATCATGAACTCGTTCAAGACCATCGACGGCCGCGGCGCCAGCGTGCACATCGCCGGCGGGCCCTGCATCACGATCCAGTACGTGACCAACATTATAATCCACGGCCTCAACATTCACGACTGCAAGCCCGGGGGGAACACCGACGTGAGAGACTCCCCGCGGCATTTCGGGTTCCGAACCATATCGGACGGCGACGGCGTTTCGATCTTCGGCGGGAGTCATGTGTGGGTGGACCATTGCTCGCTCTCCAACTGTAACGATGGCCTAATCGACGCCATTCATGGCTCCACCGCCATCACCATCTCCAACAATTACATGACGCACCACGATAAAGTTATGCTGTTGGGCCACAGCGATTCGTACACTCAGGACAAGAATATGCAAGTCACCATCGCCTTCAATCACTTCGGCGAAGGCCTCGTCCAGAGAATGCCCAGGTAAATTGAGTCCCCTGTTCTCTGTTTTCTTCTCGGTTTCTTGAAAACAGAGGATTCGAAATGTGGGTGTCAAAATCGAAGTCGAAATTGAAATTGAACTTTCTTGTGATTGGGTTTTTTGTTTTGGGGGGATTTGCAGATGCAGGCATGGCTATTTCCATGTGGTGAACAATGACTACACACATTGGGAAATGTACGCCATTGGAGGCAGTGCTGCCCCAACCATCAACAGTCAAGGGAACAGATTCGTAGCGCCAGATGACAGATTCAGCAAAGAGGTAAAAATCAAAAGAAAGAGAAACAATACCCAATACCCATTTTCTTTAATCTTTTCCTCTGATGAATAGAAACAACAGAAGAGATATGGGTTTTGAGATCTTTATGGATATTTGTGCGCGCAGGTGACAAAATACGAGGAGGCGCCAGAGAGTGAGTGGAAGAATTGGAACTGGAGGTCGGAAGGGGATCTGATGTTAAACGGTGCGTTTTTCACTGCTTCCGGCGCCGGAGCGTCGTCCAGCTACGCCAGAGCTTCGAGCTTGGGGGCGAGGCCGTCGTCGCTCGTCGGAACGATAACGACCAATGCGGGTGCGCTGAGCTGCAGGAAGGGCTCCCGCTGCTGATTGCTGCCCCAAATATGAACTAAAAAAAAAAAAAAAAGACCAGTAGCTGGTTTGTTGGTTGGGCTGGGTGTCCTTAAATTTGAATTATTAATTTTATGAAAATGGTAATTTAAGGGAAAATTGGTAGGAAAATGGAGTGGAGGAAAAAAAGGGATAAGCTGAGAAAAGAAAGAAAAATCAAAAGGGGTCAGTCAATCTGCTGTACCTTTCTTGGCTTCTTTTTCTCTCTCTTACTTCCATTTATTTTTCTTTCTTTTTTTTTTTTTTGGTTTTTGGGTTGCTTTTATAATTATTACAAATTTACAACCTCCGCATGTAATTCATGGAAACATTGGGGCTTTCCTTTTAAGAACTTCAATGGTCTCCAATCAAGTCAAATGCAGAAGAGTTGATATTTGATAGACTAATTCCTCTTTCTTCTTCTCTCCTTACTTTATTTCAAGTTTTAAATCTTATTTTAGGAGCTGTTCGAACTTTCGAATATTTTTCATGAACTTTGTATAAAAGATAAATCAAGTGCTTGGTTCGATTGTCAGATTAATAGATGTCCAATGCAGATAATTGTAAATGTTTGAAATAGTTGTAATAGGTCAGATTAATAAAGATTTAATAAACTCTTTCTTTAATATATATGTATGTATATATTTAAAAACAAATTATTTTTAAAATAAAATTTAAAACAAAAAAGTTTATCTTTGAGAAAAAAATACAATTAAAAAAGTAATAATTTAAATATATATTTATATATTTTTGAGGTTGTTACACAAACGCACATGAGTTGAAATTGAGTATTGACAAGCAATTTTTCTAATAGGACCAAAATTATTATTATTATTTTCAAAATTCGACAATTAAAATAGGTCATAAAAGAGTCTTAGAATCAAATTAATTATTTTTTAAAAGATAAAAAAATAAAATAAAGATTTTAGAAGCGGTAGAAAATTGTGAAACCAATTGGAAGTTCGTACAAGAAAGTAAAATTTCAAACATATTTAAACCTACCTTTAACTAAAAGAAAGTTGAATATCTTGAAACAACTTTTGTTTTAATTAATACGAAATTGGCGCCATAAAGAGTGCAATTTACTAATAATTTCTACATCGATATGTGGAAAAAGTGAAAAATGAAATAAAGATAAGAATTTGAATAGGGAGAATTTCGGTAAAAAGACAAACAAGCCACAACTTCCCATTGGTTTTTTTTTTTAATTTTTTAATTTTTAATTTAAATTTGGTCTACTTTTGACCATTCACATTAGAAGAATAATGGCTAGTTTTCTTTTCAAGTACTCCTTTTAATTGAATGAACTTAAATAATGTTGTCACTTGATACTAATTACTTCAAGTATTTAAGGAGTCAACGGATCGTGTTGTAATTACTCTTGGTTTGCTTATAGAAAAAAAAATGTAATAAATTATGGAACTTTTTAACATGTTTTAGCCAAAGTGAAGCCTCAAAATTAATTACTCAAAGCTTTTGGTCTTAATTTTTAGATCAATGTAAATTTGTTGGATCCTTCGACTTACTTCAAATATGGGTTAAGAATATTAACTATTGGTTTAATCAAAGATATATATTTTTTTCAATTAAAAAGAAAATTTCAAACAACGGAACTAAAGTTTTATATGAAAACTTAGTTTTATACAACTTTGTAGTTAAGTTTTTCAACAATGTTAATATATTGCATTTTTTAATCTATAAAATTATAATGACGAAAAATTACAAAAGAGGGAGTGAAAGTCAAATATAGGAAAATTTAGCAAAATCCTAAATTGAATGAAATAAAGAATTGTGTTGATTAATCTTCTAGTTTGAAAAAATATTTTAATTTGATTGAAGGAAATTTTAGTTGATTTTGTTCATTGAAAAAAAAAAAAAACAGTTGCATTTGATTGGTTTTTGTCGGTAGGTTTAATTCCGTCAGATACTTCCAGTATTAATATGTTGTTTTTTAGTGATTTTTCGTGCTCCAAAGTTGAAACTAAAATTAATAAAGAAAACTTTTTTTAATTAATTATTTTTAAAAACTCTTTGATTCTTACTAAGAACTAAAAGGAAATTCGTTGAATTTTTTTATATAACTTTTTAATACTATTTCCATTGAGATATATATATATATATTTTTTTTCTTATAATCTCATAAATGTAGCGGTGAGAATTAAAACCTATGACATATAACAGATACGATTTGTGAGAGTTTGAATCTTTAACTTCAGAAGAAGAAGTAAATGTCTTTACTGTCGAGATGTTAACTGAAATATCTTAACTACTAAACTATATTTGGATTAACGAGTCACCATCCCGTACGAAAATGGAGAAACGGGTTAATTTGAATGGTGAAATGTGGTGTATTGAGTTTGTATTTATGGGACAAAGTAGCAACCAACAGTACAAATTTGAAGAGAGGAAGAAGGCAGAGCACATGGGATTGGAAGAAGTGGGTGTGGTGGGAAATGCATCTGAAAAAATTGGGTCAAAAAAGTTGGAATTATTTGGGGATTGCCTTGAAATAACTGGTAGTTGTATAAATACATGGATGGATGGCTGTGTTTGTTTAAACATTAATTGAGAGTTTCAAAAAACAGGTCATGTTTATTGCCAAAGCACATGCCACCATTTAAAGTCCCTAAAGTCACTCTCACACCTCCATTTTCCTCTTCAAATCAAACTCCTCATAATTATACAAGTGCTTTTGGCCACTGCACTTCTGATGCCACTACCACTGCCCTTTTGACTCTGCTCATTCACAAACCAACTTTTCTCACAAGTTTTTAATATGCCCTCCCGCTCTTTCGTAGTCGTTAGATGCATTGTTACAAACTATATATATATATAACGATTTTTTTAAGTTTTCACTTGTATATCTGTGCAAATAAAGTCTCACATTTCTTGAGGAAAAAGAAGATCGTTGGTATATATATGAGGGACAATATTGAATTAAATTTACTCAATCCATCAACTTAAGTTTTTTGGTTGAGTGGTGATTCATCATCCTTAAGATGGTATCAGAGTCGTTTATTATGAAGCTTAAGTTTTTGGGCTGAGGGTGATTTATTCATCTTTAAGAGTCTGAGATTGTTTTAGTGATTCTGATAAAGAGATTCTTGTTAACCTTCTCCCATAGTCCAAAAAGTTCTTTTGTTACAAATGTGTCACCCGCATTCTTGGCTTGACCTGAAGGTTTGATGTATGTATATTGTGTTTTTGACTTATGTTGTTTCCTAAATAGTTTTTCGTGTAAAATCTCAACCAACTTGTATGTTGGTGAGTATTAATTCATACTTGTCCCTTACCTAGTTTGTTTACACTATATCTAATATAACTAGGTACTATGAAATCGAGTATTAAATAAGAGCTCTTTCTTTTCAACGTAGGAGTAAATTTTACGATTTTTGAATAGGTGGGAGCATTAGGCATGCTTCAATTGCAAGAGAGGGGTTAGAAATTGAAGCAAATTTACTAAAAATTTGACCTTGTGTGAAGATTATTGATTAAATTATTAAGGAGCGAGACTCATGGAGATTAGGATTTTAGTAGAGGGAGGTCTATTGCATTTAATTGGCAAGTGGGCAACTAAATCAATACATAAATTGCTTTTTCTCGACAGTTAGTTAGGCCATCAAATATATCACCTCCCTTTCTTAGACATATATTAGCCAAAAAAGAAAAAAAACTCTCAAGGTGAACAATATTTAAATGCATTCATTCTATGTTGACCGTAAAAAAAAAATTTGACAGTATGAGAAACAGTTAAAAGTTCTTTTTCTTCATCTCTCTCAAATTTATAAAAAATTTAATGATAGTTAGTAAAATGAATATTGACCAGTAATATTTTTCTCTAACGTAGATAACTCAAGCTTGGGATCAATTGGATTATTTCATCACTTCCATTCTCCGACCCATTCTTAAATCAATATAATCATTATAACATAAACATCCATTTAGGAAAATAAAGTTCTAAATTGATAATGGGTAGTCCTTTTTAATATTGAATTTTTAAAATATGCTTTTTCTTATAGTAATTTAAAATTATAGATTGACTTAATTGATATATTCATTGATCTGTTAGATGTACTAGTATGTTTGATGGTAACCAAATGTCAATCACTCTAATGGTAGATCGAAGTGGATCAAATTTCAATTTGTCAAAAGAAAAAAAAATCACGTCATTTATGTAGTAGCTAATGAAAATTTACAACGGCTTTAACTATAAAAGGTAGATCTAATAATCGAGTTTAATACTTTTTTAGTATATGAAGGCAACTTTATTAGAGAATAGTAATGATGGGAACATACTTTGTTTCCATAATATAATGACTGAAAGTGATATATACTAATAAAACTTATGGGATTAAAAAAAAATCTAATTTGTCTAAAAATATTCCTACTATTCTAAATTACGAATAGACCCTCAATACTCACCATATCCATTGCTTCTCTGTTCCAATCCATACATATTCCATTAATAAAAGCAGAGAAAACATCCATAAAGTAAAGAATAGAGCATAACTAAGAGACAAAAATAACACCCAATTTAATTTGCTAAAAGATTGTAAACTATCAATATTCATGGTTCCAGCTCGTTTGAACGTTATTGGTTCTGATACCATATCAATATTCATGGGTTCCATCTCAAAACCAATTGGCTATGAGACGAGTAGCCCGTGTCTATTATAGACATATGTAATGTCCGTTCTTTTATTAACGTGGGATCCTTAACATAAATAAGTATGAATGATTTTTTTTCTTATCGGAAAAGTCTTGTATCAATAGAGATGTTATGATCTTTCCAACTTCGTGTATGACTATGTTTATATCTTCAACACCAATATTTTTTTTTTAAAATCTTGTGTTCTTTTTTGAGTTCGAGAGATTCGATAACACACAACAAAAGGTGCAGATGGTGGGAAGGGGAGAGGGATTGGTGTATTATTGATTGGAGAATTGTGGGTTGGAATGGAAAGGGCATGTGGGAGACAATGAGTGGGAAAAAGAGGTGTTTAAGGCGAAGAGGGCACAGAGGATTAAGACCTTTTAGATTAGACCTTCACAATTCACAAACTAAAAGAAAAGGCTCAACTCAAGCCCATGTGCAATTTTGCTTCGACCCCACTCTCTTGACCTTTACGTTTCATCGGACCCAATAATTTCATGCAATGTGTGAGGTGGAAATTCAAACCTTTAACTTCTTGGTCGAGGATAATCGTACAAAGCCAATTCAAACGTAGCCGAGTAGATAATACACATATTACCATCTTAATTAAAATCAATAGTTCGATATTTCATTATATTGTTGGTGAACTATAAAAAAAAATAAAAATTGAACTATGCTCAAATTGGCCTTGTAGTAGTACTTCATTTTTGCATGATTATATTACACCCTTAGTTCAATAGGTTAATGTCCAAATATTCTTACTCAACTCTATTCTACTATCTCTCTCGGCGTTACTTAATAGTAAATTTCTCTGGACTGGTTTCACTCATTTTTTTCCAAAATATGAAAAAAAAAGTAAGAAAATTTTTTCATCTTTTGACTCCCATGAATCCATTTAATGAAAATGATAAAAAAAAAAAGAAAAAAAAGGAAAGAAACCATCATTTCTTTAGGAGTGTTTAGAGTAGTCTAATCTTTTAAAGATAACTAAGCTTAATCTTATAACATTTAACTACGAAATTTTAAGCAACTTGTTTGATTTTATTATCTTAATTAGATAATTATGATGAAGTCTAAATTCTCTGGAAATTTATTTACTTTTTCACTAGGTGTTTGAATAAGACCAGCATCAATCACATGGGCAAGTTCAAGTTGATACTTTAATAAATGGGCCAAGTTGGTGATTAATTTCAACATACAAGAACTCTTTTAGCTTTTGTGATGGTAAATTAATTAATGTTCCATTGGTCGTTGGTTTTGTTCATTAGTTAGGTAACTAGTTGCTAATAAAGCCGCTACAATTTGCACAAACTACCTAAGCCTTCCAACAAATTTCGGTAATTTGTGTAATTTCAAAGAAATGTGGGGCAACTTTTGAACGGTGCTTCTAATTGCAGAAATCTATGGAAGTCTGTTTTGGTCCTCACTAATCCCAACCTAATGGTCTCTACTCTTTCAATTTCGAAACATTCATCCAAATCTTAATGATTTCTCACGTTCTAAGAATAAGGAGGGTACTCCAACATACTTGGTTAGATTCGAGTTTTTGTTAATTGCAGCGAGAATTACAATTTTTGCAGCGTACCTCTTTCATTTATATTTATAGAAGGAAAACTTAATGTCAATTCCAAGTTCCCATCGTGCTGAATTTCTCACACTGGGGTAGGTCCAGTATCGGCTCTTCTGACAATCGGGCGTCGGCGTGTGACTCAATTGCTCAAGGAAAATAGATTGCTGTCAACGACTAAGACTTGTGTCTTAGGAGTTTTGAGAATGAAAGAACTGCGGAATCAGCTGAAAAACAACGCATCGAAAATTGAATCGCCTTGAAGAATTCCTACCCGCAGACTTCCCTAAATGAATTGTCTAAGCGCGACGAGAAAGGAACTCATCTTTTCGACAAGCGAAATGTCAGATCCATGACCATCGACTCTCTCTAGTTAGATGGTTATCGAGGTTAAAGCAGCTCTGTCCGGAGTCTTTCCCCTTCTTCTGAAAATTTCTTAAATCCAAGAAATGCAAGTTAAGGAGTCCCTCTAAGAAAGGAGAAAACAAAACCAGCCTAGAGAGCTAGTCTCACAGACTATGGAACCCAAAGGGCTCGGCCCAGGGGTGCTGGCCCAAGGGCTGTTCGGCCCGTGGATTGCTCAATTTAGAGGATGCTCATCCTATGGGCCTTCTTTTTGTCCATAGGCCTATACCCATGGCTCGGCCCAGGGGCTGTTCGGCTCGAACTCTGCAAAATTCAAGCTTCATGGCTCGATCTTTTGGATCGTTCTTAAGTTAATGGGTCTTGATAATTTGGGCTGGACTTACTAAATTTTCTATAGTTGGTTCATATGGTAAAATTTTTATTTTTATTCATAACATCAAGTTACATCAATATATACATTTCGTTAATTTAGGGCATAATTCAACTAACAAGTTAAAATATTAATAAATTTTTTGATTAGTTGGTAATTTTTTTTTCTCTCTCCTTATTAAGACTCGAATGAGGTTTTGACCCAGGAAATTTAAGTGGAAACATTATGGGAAAGTAGAAAATTAAAATTGGAGTTACGGGGCAAATTTTTTAAGAAATTGAATATGTAACAAATTCAAATTATGAATTTAATTGGTCAATTACGCACGTGCCTTTTCTTGTAATGAACGGAAGAAGGAAACAGCCGAACGGGCCCGTGTTCTGACAGCCAGCGATATGGGCCGACGATACAGTGCTCATGTTTATCGGCCTGGCCTGTCTGTATCTTTTATGGACTAGGCCCATTGGGTTTGGAGGTTGTTGAAGGACTAATAATTGCGGATCTTATTGCCCTGAATTTCCCTTGGCCTAAACTAATAAACCATTTATTTTAGGGCATTTTTAATGAATAACAAAAACATTGGCCGAACTTTGCAAATATAGTAACAACTTTTTTGTTTTGCAAATATGCCAAACAATATTTAAATTAGATTTTTTGTCATTCCAAGTTTGTGCTCGACACCGATCGACTTAATATGATGTATATCAATGATATAATTAATATACCTAATATGAAATATATCATTAATTAACTGATATACTTTAGAAAATATATTACCAATATATTTGATATTAGTTATATCAATTATATAACTGATATACTAAATATAAAGTATATCATCGATGTAACTAAAGTATGTAATATGAACTTATGAAGTATATCAGTCAAACTAAATCTATGAATGGTAAGTTTTATATTAAATATATCAATGATTAATCTTCATTCGGTTGAAGCTTTTGATTTTGTTTTCTTGAAAGAAAAGATACAATTAATTAGAACTCAAAGCCACATGCGCAGAAGATGAGGAGACATCAGTCTCAACAAGTCGACAAAGCGAAAGAGGAAAAGAAGAATCCCATAAATTGGAGCAACAAAATGAAAGACCTATGTTCGCCAGGTGATCCTTGGGCAATTGTGTCGTCGATAGGCATGGATGAACTGAATAGAGTCAAAAGAGAGGGGAAGGATTATGATGTCATGAACGTAGACACTTTCATCACCAAAGGATTCCGACCTTGGAGAAAGAAGGTTGATAGCTTCGAGGGGTCTGATTCAACAATAATGCGCGAGTAATTGAAAGATCAGGCAAGGCGAATCCCTTCAAGGATGGCTAGAAGCTCAACAAGCAGAGCAATATGAGAAATCTGCAAGAAAAGAGACTGAACGACCATTATACAATTATAACAGTCTCACAAGAGGAGTCCCAGACCTCTACCATCCTCTCGATTGCCACAATCTACGTCGGTGTTCAATTTATAAAAATCACAGGAAGCTTTTGGTTTAAGTAATATTGTACGTTTTTTTATAGTATATCAAGTATATGAGTGATATACTTAATTTTAAATATATTATTCATATTACTGATATATCGAAATATAAAACATATAATTGATATACTTAATATTTGATATTAGGTAAATCGACGTGAGGGTATAATCAACTTTTATATATATATATATATATATATATATATATATATATATTTTAATGGGTTGGGCCTCTATTCCTTGCTAGATTAGAGAAGCGGTTGTTAGATTTGCAATTAACTAATCATTTGTTGCTATATTTTGCAAGTGGACCTTTATTTTATCCTTATTAAAAATTAGATCCCTAATTAAGGATTGATTATTTAATCTTTTTATTATTGTAAACATGAACGTATAAATTTGGTCTATCCAAACGTAAGTGGGTAAGATACCTTGATGGACGTTTGAATTCTTAGCTATGTATTTTGTGTTGAGTAAATTAATTTAACTTTAAACTTTTAATTTAATCAAATTCAATCGCTAAATTTGCTCAAAAACCAACAAATATCAATCAAAATGTATTAAATAAACCACTCAAATGCTCAATCTAAGCTACAAAAACGTCCCAATAAAATCAAGCAATTAAAAAAAAACCCCATAATCCTCCACCTAATTGCTTAATCGAGCATAAAAATCAATCAAATTATAAAAAACTTGCACCTAAAATTTTGGTTAAAAAAAAAAGGGTGCACCTAAAATGCAATAACCCAATTCATCAAATATTTTAATTATACCACTTATTCAATATTAAAATTGACTTGTACTGAACAAATAAAATCTTCCTTCTAAATACAAGACCATATTTTGTCCTAGATAGCTCTTAATACCTGCTTGTTTATTTGTTTTTCTTGCTATTCTGCTTAATGATTTAATGGACCAAATCTTCATGGATTACATTATATAATAATTAAATGCATACTAAAATAAATAAAAAATTTTAAAAATAATAATTAAAAACCCAAGGCAAATAGATATCATTCATTGTCCACTTCACGGTTCTGTTTATTTAATTGTTCGAATTTGAAAAAATAATAAGCTCCTATAATCATAATATTTAAAAAAGTAGTACTGATGGTGAAGGAACAACCAAATCAACAAATTTATTTTTTTATTTTTGGATATCGAATCAACAAAATTAATTCAAAGATTGGCCAACCAAAAATAAAATTTATTATATACAACCCAAGGATTAAATCTCTAACATTTAAAAATATCTTTCTCCCGCCCTTCACCGATTTTCCTCATTTATCATTCTTCCTTGACCACATCTGACATACTTTGCAAAATAATAATAAGAATAATAATAATAATAATAATAATAAATCAAATAATCGTGGAGCACGCATTTAAGAAAAAATATATTGTTTATTTACTACCGATAAAATAGTGATAAATTTAACTATAATTGGGTCGTTTTATATTTTTCACAATAAAGAAATCATTTTTTTCCTCGTAAGTCATATCATTTGTCAAATGTAAATTTTTAATTTTATTAAATTGGACCTAGATTTTTATAGCTGATTCCATTTTTATCCTCTCTCTTTAATTTCGAATAATTAGTCTAAGTATAAATTTCAAAAAATTCACTAATTTCATGAATCAAATTTATAAAAAATTAAGTCTGATGAATGTACAAAATTAACGATTGAATGATTATTTTTCTCTCAAATTTTATCACTATACTTGACCAGTAGTGGATATTTGGACAATTTACTTGTACATACCTATTTATGAATTTTAATAAAGCATTGTACTAACAATTGTTATCACTTTCAAAGTGGCTCATTTGAACCGTACGTGAATTCACCGCTATATTATCAAAGTTTCAAACTTATTTTTATACCGGTTTAAGTCTTTAGCATAAAGTTTTAAATGCACCATGTGTAGTTGACATATATTTTTTAATTCATTAAATACACACCAAATTATATTTGTAATAATTATTCAACCAAAAACAAAGTAAAATTTATAATAATGTTTAAAATTAAGGTAAGAATTGCAACGCTCTCTGTAATTTAATAAAATTGATAATTTTTTTTTTGAATACATAAAATTGATAATTTAGAATAAAAATGAATACACGGTATCAATATCAAGTTGGGGACAGGGACAACAATCCATCTTAATTTTCTCTTTATACAAATTAACATCCGTGCATGTCACGTGTCTCGATGCATTTCTGACCTCAGAAATTAAAAAGGTTTTATTATTAATAAATATATTTAGTCTACATACTCTGCACCGGCCGGAAAGAACGGTTTTTATTTTTTGTTTTTTTTTGTCTCTCTTCATATTTACATTATCTGATATTTTAAATAAAGATAATTTTTTTTTTATCAATCAAATCATTATTATTACTTAAGTGTAAAAAATTTACATGTGAAAATTAAAAATGATACTTTTTAGTATGAGAATATATATGAAAGAATCATGTACCCAATTTAAGACGTGATTATAATTTAACGGTAGATAACATTTACTTCTTCACTAAGATTGAGAGCACATGCTAGTATAGTGGAAAGAAAACTTATTTATCTAAGAGTGATTATAAAAATAAGGTATTATCCTAAACACAATAATAGAAGGATAAAAGAGTAGATAGCCTAATCCAACTAATTGTAAATTAACAGCAAAACATGACTTAACATTGTAATTGGTTAATAATTTTCACAAACAATATGTCTATTACTAGTTGTATATGTTATTAAGTACAGTCATACCAACAATAATGTACTACATCCCATCAGAACTTTGTAGTTAAACGTGTTTCAGTAAGAATAAGTTTGGTGACTACTTGAGAAGTCTTCGTGTTGCACATTTTTTTAAAAAAAATCCTGTCCTTGAAGACTGTCTCTGGCACTTCCTCCGGCCACACTTTGTGACCATTGCCAACTTTAATGAAATGTTTTTTTTAAGTATAATAAATTAGGAGAATGAAGTTTGAACCTTCGACTTTATATAAATAAGTAGATATCAATTACCACTAATATGCTTATATGTTGGCAGCTATTTAGAGTTGATAAGGGGTGAAGCCTTTCAAACATGGAATATGCAACTACGTTACAAATATATCATTTTAGTTTGTTTAATTTGCATGTAGCATCCACATCCGTATTTTAAAAATATTTGGATAATTCTTGTCAAAAATCGAAATCACTTACTTTCATTTCTTTAAGGTAAAACATGTGGGATTGGGGGATTGAACTCACACGATCTTGATCGGAGATATATGTTAATTACGTCAGGTCACTTACTTTCATTTAGTTCATCTCTAAACATCGTCAAATAACTGAAGATTTTAAACAATTTCAAAAATTTTTCCAAATGGTTGAATTTCAATTATAATTAGAAAAAAATTATAAATTTAGTTATCAACCTTTTCAATTGCGTCTAATAAATTTCTAATTTTGATAGGTGTATAATAATATTAATTTCGTAAACTTTTCAACATCTAATCAAAGACATTGAGGATAGCAACCTTGCGTTATCTTTTTCTAGGAAAGTTAATATTTAGACATGTTTTCTTTTTTCTCTTCCTAAGTTTTTTAAAGCAAAAAGATATATCTTTCTAATTTAATTATGAGTCACTTTTAAAATATAAAAACTTATTAAACACGCTAATCTAATCATAACTCACAATAGATAAAACATCTATTTTCTACTCAAAGATTGATGATTTGATTCACGTCCCATTCCGATAATTGTTGAACTAGAATAACACCTACATAACACAACATTGAAAATTTAGTGATGTGAACACAGTTTAAAATAACGAAAAAAATTTGTAGAGATGTGGTGTAAACACGTGGTTGGGTAGCGTCCCAGGAAGGAGATCGTTAGACGCCCAACTTGGCAATATCTACGTGGCAAAATAGATTGCGCGTTCGTGGATAAGATCCGTCCAACTCCCCCAAACAATCCCAACGATTAGAATTTACAACCAAACCCCTCTCCACGTCACCCTCCAAAAAACATGGGCCACCATTTTTTAATTATTGTTATTTTTTAAATAAAATCCCTCCCCCTCTTATTTTTATTATTTCCCATAATCCTATAACTTTTATTCTTCATCTATTTGTTTAATACACAACACGTCAGAGTAGGTTCAAACTCACGATTAAATTAAAGTTGTTATCTTAATGATTGAGCTATGCTTAGATTGACAATATTCATTAGTTGTTGTTTAACTACTCACTAATTGTAATTAACGTCATTGTACTAAATTGTTATAATTTAATCGAGAATAGAAAATGACATGTGAATATGAGGAAAATATGATGCATGAAAGAAATATTAATACATACATACTAGATTCATTTAGTTCATAGTTATATACTATTTTTACCTCTCAAAATTATTTCCAATAATTTATCATATGTCATTGTCAATATGTTCACTATAAACACATGAAAAATGTGAAGGACCCATCATAAAAGTATTAGTGGTAACCGTATCCTTTTTTAAAATTGTCAATAATTGCATGTTTGTTGACATGTCATGGTAAAATTAGTCGAGTAATTAGGTAACAAGATAATTTTTTTTTTTAATTTTAAAGTTTAAGGATTCGATAAAATTTGTTTAGGATTAGTTAAAAAAAAAAAAAAAAAGATGGGATGAAAACAAAACAACAAATGCGGTTGAAACGAAGGTGGGAGATTTACAAGTGGTAACAGCTCGATATTTTGGCATTTTTCCTCTGCGGCCGTGTCTATATATATGGCTTTGTGTGTTTCGAAAATGGGCCGAGAAACGTGGTGATCGCTCCCCTTTTCGAAAATGGAATCCACTCCTCTCACCACATCCGTCCCTCCCACCGCCCTTCCCGATGATCTCTACTCCGATTTTCCGGCCGCCACCGCCACCGCCACCGCCACCGCCACCGCCGCCACAGCCGCCGCCGATCAATCTATTTCGCCCTCCATTTACCGGGAGCTTCCGGAACCGGACGTCTATATTCTCGCCTCCGGCGGGCTTCGCATCCCGGCGCACTCCGGCATCTTGGTAACTCATCGGATCTCTCCCTATCCTGATTTGGATGTAATTTCGGTAATGAGATTTGTGAGATCTGTTTCTTTGTAAACCCTAGGCTTCGATTTCGCCGGTTCTTGAGCACGTGATCTATCGGCCGAGCAAGAATCGGAATGCGGAGAAGGTCATTTCGATTCTTGGAGTCCCGTCCGATGCTGTCGTCTCCTTTGTTCGGTTCCTCTACAGCTCTAGGTTCCGAAATCCGCCTCTCTCCGGATCTGAATTCGATTCGAATTTCTGAATTTCTGAATTAAATCGACGATTGCGATTTCTACGCAGGTGCACGGCGGAGCATCTCGAGAAACACGGGATCCATATGCTGGCTCTGTCGCACGTCTACATGGTGCCGCAGCTTAAGGCGATGTGCACCAAGGATTTGGCTCAACGGCTGACGATCGAGAGCGTCGTGGATGTTCTGCAACTGGCGAGGCTCTGCAACGCGTCGGATCTTTACCTGAAGTGCATGAAATTCGTCGCCGATCACTTTAAATTCGTCGACAAAACCGAGGGCTGGAAGTTCATTCAAGATAACGACCCTTGGCTCGAGCTCGATATTCTTCAGTTCATCGACGAGACCGAATCGGTAAACGCTTTTTCCAATTTTTCTCTGTCTTCCCCGAAATTGCATAATCGAAAACGTTGATTCTCGGCAAAAATTTATTTTAACGAACCTCTGTTTGTCACATTAGATCCTTGTTAACAGATTTCAAACCAATTCTGTTGTTTCTTATCTCTTCAATTTAAAATCAAAAGTGATTTCAATTCCCAAATCTCGTTTTTACGTACATTTTCTTTTAATTTTAAGAACCAAACCTATAAACACGAAATTCGTTATCGATTCAATTACCAATATAACCTCAGAGTTCTCTGGACCATTCATTTTCGGCAATAAGAACGAAAAGGTTATATTAGTAAAATCCTTATACATCCAAATAAGGAAAAGAAAAGTTTTAAACCATTAATTTTACCTATATATATACTTCTATTTCGTGGTCCCAAAATTTCATTGACGCCTTTCTGAAGCATATTTCCTGTCCACTTATTTAAAACGAGAATATCTATAGAACTCAAAAAAAAGAAAAAAAAAAAAAGAAAAAGTGTTGTTGGATCTGAAATATTTATTGGGGAAAAATAAAATGGCAGAGGAAACACAGGAATCGGAGGATGAGGAAGGAGAGGAAGTTATATGTAGAGCTCCACGAGGCAATGGAGTGCTTAGAACACATCTGCTCGGAGGGTTGCACCATCGTGGGGCCGTACAACGTGGAGCCGAAGAAGGAGCGAGAGCCGTGCTCACACTACTCCACGTGTCACGGTCTACAGCTTCTGATCAAGCACTTCGCCACGTGTAAGAAGCGCAACAACGGAGTCGGATGCGGGCGCTGCAAGCGGATGTGGCAGCTTCTGAAGCTCCACTCCTCCATCTGCGACCACTCCGACTGCTGCAAGGTCCCCCTCTGCCGGAAGTTCAAGCAGCGCTCGCCGGAGGACAACCCCCAGTGGAAGATGCTCGTCAGAAAAGTGGTGTCCGCCAGGGCCATGTCGTCTCTCTCTTTGGCCAACGGGACGAAGCGCTCGGATCTGAACGACGGCCGCCGGGGGATTGGGACTTTCAGATTACAGGCCGGCCGCCGGTGCAGAACGGCGGCTTTCTGTTGAAGGGTTCCGGTTCGGTTCGGTTCGGCTGTGTTTGGGAGTGGAATAGGGGAAGTTATATAATGTGGGCCTCCTCTGGTTTGTAAATTTTTTTATATTTTTTTGGAGTATTCTTTTTAAATTTTTTTTTTTGGGAGTAGATGAAGGAAATAAATGAAAACAGTGTAAAAATTGGCTACTGTTTACTGTTTAGAAAGGCTGTAAAATCTCTATTTATCTCCTTCCTTCCATATACGATTGCAAATCCATGTTTTATGTTTGTATGTATGCGTGGGGAAACTCAAGTTGTCTTCTTATTTAATGATCAGATCTCTGAAATTATTGAAAAGAAAAAAAAACTGATTTCGTGTTAAAAAAATACTTAGATAATGACTAGTGAAAATTTATTTCTATCTTAACTATTATTGCTCATTTGTTCTCACCCGCCACAACTTTAGTATTTTCTTTATTTTTTCCTTTTTTTTTTCCAGTTGGATATTATGTTTGTGTTTTTTTTTTTCTGAAATAAGTTGGATTTTGTGTTTTTCTTAATAATGTTTATTTTTCCGAAACTACCTACAATGATTGGATTTGGAGATGATAACGTTGCTGGCTTAACTTTTTCTTTGTTTTCATTGTTTTTTTGTCGTTTTTAAGAAATAAAAAGAAATATATATTTTGGAATTAAATTGTTTATTATTTCTAAAACTTATATAGAATTGTGAGAATTAAGAAGGGCACAAAATGGCTTAAGAGCCAATTTTACTCCTCTTTTGTCTCTATGGAACTTTTTTTTTATTCAGATATATATGGAGATGGTTTTGAATCTATACTTTTTATTGAGCTTCATTGTGAAAAATATGCTTTGTTATAATTTTTTTTAATGTCTCCACTTTTCTTAAAATCACAATTTTAATACCTAATAAAATTTTAAAAACAAATACAAGCTTTTGAAATCAAACACAAGTTCGAGTAAAGTGAATCTGCATATTAAGAGTTATTCATTTATCATTTTGCATGGACAAAATTAGTTGTGGATTAAGTTATTTATAAAATTTTTAGTGGATAAGAGAGAGATCTCTTGGTACATTCAACAATTTCATGTAATTGTCACGAGAATACATCTATTACAATATAACTTTGAAAAATAAACAAACTTAATGGAATAGAGACGGAATTAGAAAATATCATCAATCACTCTCCTTTTAAATTTTCAAGTTTTTACAAAATAAAGGGAAAAAGGACACGTCCCCAGAATTAGTGATAATTAGTGAGGTATAACTGAAATTGATAACACAGAAAAAAGGGGTAATATTAATTATTTTTTCATATGCCTTCAAGATATTTGTTATGTCTCTCCCAATGAGTAAACTTAGCTAATCAAATATGGAAGCAAAAGCAGCCATAGAAGTGGCACTCACCCATTACCCTAAAACAAAATATCTTCTAAGAATCTGTCCCCTCCACCCCTGCTCCCTGTTGTTGCTTTCATCTTCTAGGGTTTTCTTTTTTGTCACTCTTCGATAACGACAACCACCGAGAGCTGGAAAAGATGATCTCGGGCCCAAATATGGACCCAAGTTTGTCTCAAATTTAAAAAAATAAAATTAATGATAAGTTTACCTGACATGATATTGAGTAAATTATAAAAATTTGGAGGACGAATTCTAGATCACATGCCTTGGGCAGTTGAGTTTTGCTAACGTCTCTGTCAAAATTTGTAAAAGCTGTAAAAATTTCCGACTCTCTTCTTTTAAGGTGACTTAATGTACCCTTTAAATTTATACTTAATTAACTCATATGCAAGCATCATAATTGGAAAAAGTTTGAATATGAGGGTTAAATCGAAACTTTTCAAACAATAAAATAATTTTAAGTTGAAAATTTATGCATATACGTAAAAAGTTAGACAGTAAAATTTTGTCGAACATGATTTATCGGTACCAGCCACGCTGATGGGGCCGTTAATGATTTGTCGCTGTTCTTCTGATTCCTTAAAACGGCCATTTTTTCTTCTCCATTTTGCTGCCTAGTTGGCGTTGTTCTTTCCACATAAAAAAAATAAAAATAAAAATTAGACACTTGGATCCATGGTTTTCATTATGTCACAATCCCCAGTGCCATGTGCAGTTTAATATCTAGCATAGTGTTGAAACCAAACGCTGTCGTTTTATCTTAAAGCTAGGTTCAATGAAATCTTGGGTCGCTTTTTCTAATTCATTGAGTTTAATTGACTTTGAATAATTGAGTGAGATTTGGGACAAATTTTGAGTTTGTTGGAAGTTTTTTAGCTTAAGTTGCAAATATCAAACTTACCCAGTTTCCATTTTGAACTTTTTTCATCTTTGATTGTAAAGAGTTCAAAATTTGTCACCTCAGTAGTTTTTTTTTTTTTTTTGTTTTACCCATTGCTAGAAAATGTTAAAAAAATTCCCTGGTTGGAGGGCGGATTAAATAATTTTGTTTAGGAATTTGAAAAAAAAAATGTACTTTAGACAATTAATATTTAAATCATCGACTTTTTTAGACTTAGATTTGATTATTTATAGGGAAGAAAAAAGATATCGATAATTTATAATAAAATATTACCTATATGTAATACTCATGTATAAATTGAAAAAAAATTCAATAACAATTAGACCAAAGAAAAGATAAATGCATATTTATAAATAGGAAAAGAATTTCTATTAGATTAAAAAAACTTGGATGATATCAAGAACAATCTTACTTTTAGAAAATCATGGCTTGAATATTTCACTAATATATATCTTTTATTTTCTTAAAAACAGTTGACATATTTATATATTTATATATTTTTAAATGATTTTAAATATTTATATTTTTTAATAATATATAAGGGATGAGGCACAAGCTCCATCGCACCAACCGGAACTTTTGTTAATTATTTTAATTAGTATATAATAACATGTGTTTCAAAATTGTCAAACCAAAATTGTCAAACCGAACATAGCTCAAGAGACCAAAAGGTCACGAATTCGAATCCCCACCCTACATGTTGTATTAGAAAAGAAAAACACGTGTTTGAGAGGCCTACAATCGACCCACCCCTATTTGGCCTAACACAAGCGGTGAATGAAAAGGTAATTTAATTGGAGGGGGTTGGAAATAAGATTAAGTTATTAAGTTCGAAGTGGAGCTATAAGTGAATGAAATGATTTTGATTTGAACAAATAAATTTTCGGACAATCTGATGTCACTTGGGTTGGGGCATATCTATTCAAATAAAAATATCATATTCATATGACGAAAAACTTGCTTGTATGATTTGTGACCATCTGATTAGAAATGATGAAAGATATTTATATATGACTATAACAACACTATCGATGCAAGATATTTTTAGGTAAAGTTTAGTAGCATTCGAGTTCAAATTTTGAAGTGAATAATATCACTATATATAAAAATAGGAAAGCATATAGTAATTTTTAGAATTTAAAATATCTTGGGTACTCCTTAAAGAGATGTTAATCATACTTCTAAATTCATATACTCATTTTCTTATTATTATATATCGGGACAAAGCTATAAAATTATTTTTCGAGTCCCTTGAAGATGACACAATAGCAAGCATTTGAGTTTTTGAGCTACCACTTACTTTGAAGTCTCAAGTTGGAGTCTTACGGCGGTCACAGTATTGTTAAATCTACACAACGAGCTTCGATTCTAAAGATCCATTAGTATAAGTCACGATTTTGAAAAGAAAAATCTTTATTTTTTAGGATTCGAGAAATTGAAAATACAAAATTTTATATATACTTTTCGAAGCAGGACATAAATTAAAGAAGGTGATTCATGAAGATGTTTCAAGTAATTTATTAGCATTTGTGTGGTTCCCGTTCTTCTACAAAATTGTACAGATAACAAGTGTATGGGAGTGTGGATGGATATGATTTATTGGGAAAATGTCAAAGTTCTAATATGTGAATTATCTCAAGTTAAAGTCCTCTCTTTTTTTTTTAATTATTTTCAATTAATTTTATCTTTTGCTCTTTTCAATATTGGAGAAGCCCAAGCCCAAGCCCGAGCCCAATGAACATATATTATAAAAGTAATTAATGCAAATATTTGGTTGCCGATTCATGACATGCGTGTTCTTCGACAGATTATTTTTTAAATTTTGTATGGTCTAGTAGAAATTTAATCACATTGAAAAAAGATTATATTTTTAATAAATATATTATTTCATGTTATAAATTTTTATTATATGTGTTAAAATTAAAACATGTTAAATATAATATATTATAAATTATATAATGTTATAAAATAATAATTATACAAACTTCATAACAAAAATGTTAATAATGTTATTTTAAATTAAACTAAATATTTTGTTGGTTACTATTACTAATTTACAAATATATTACTAAACACACGTTAAACAATTTTTTAAATTGAGATTTAATTACTATATCTGTTACCGAACATATATATGAAAACATTGAAAATAAATAATACAAATTTTGCGTATTTTTTAATCTTTTTATATTTTAATTTTCTGATCACCCATCAAATGCACCTAAAACTTCTAACATTTTTTTTTTAATATCAGAATTCAAAACTACTTTAATTGGCATTTTCAAAAATAGAAAATGACTTTAGTTTTTATCTCTTTTTTTTTTTACTTTTCTTCAAAAACGTTACGAGAAACATAAAATATGTACAAAATGAGTAAACATATGATCCTTATTTGTGAAGATCATTTATTATGCTGATATTGTTCTCTATTTATGGCAGTGTTCTTCTACAAATGCATGGTGCTATAAAGCATTTTAAATGAAACCCCGAATTTTCAAATGGTCAAACTAACAAGTGAAACAAAGGTGGGGTTGAAAGGTCTTTTATGCCCCCCGATGGGCTTTGGGCTTCTCAATCCGTGGAAAGGAAAAAATAAAGCTATTGAAAATGATGACTAAAAACGTCTCTATATCCTGTTAATTAATTTGTTAATATTGAATAGATGTTCATTGACTCAATTAATTATGATTTTAATGATATTAAATACGAATCATTGATCAAGCTGCAAAAATTGTTAAAATGGGTTGTTTTTTTGTGCACGCAACACGATTAACCGATAAATATTTTTTCTAAGAGGAACCATTTTATTCAAGGGGAAAGTAGGTGAGAAACATACCTACAATTAAAAGAAAGCTAAATAAAAGTTTTTAAGTTAGAGAAATGATATTTCTTTACCATCCAAAAATGTTTGGGTTACCAAACCCTAGCTATTTGTTCTATCTAGATATTAGAAAATCTCAATAATTGGGGTTTGACAAAATCTACAGAAAACAATAATTATAATAATAAACATTGTTTTTAAAACGTCATTTTTTTAAGATTTTCTCGTAGAAGTATAGTTCATTTGATAAATAATTAACCTAGTTTTAAAAAAATAATGAAGCATTGTGTAAGTTTAATTAGAAGTTCAAAGTCACGAAAGTAGTCTGAACAGTATCATGTCATATGTCATATGAGTTGTGACCATTATGATAACCCAATTTTAGAAGGTTGAAAAACATATCTTAGGAAAAAAATAACCAGAAACTCTAAACCTAGCCTAAACTCTACTAGAAAGTTTAATTGCTGAGTTAAAAAGTATTTTTGGAGGAACTGAACATTCTTAGAAGAAAAAGGAGTAGATCAATGGTAATTTTTTTGGCCAAAGGAGAATCAAAATTGGTCTATTTTGCTGAGGTAGCTAAAAAAAAGTGTTGTTGTCTATATTTAAGGTTTTTAGGAGAGCAAAAATGTTAAGAAATAAAAAACAACGGGCAACATTTAATATTCTTTCTCATAATAAATACATAATGAAGAGATTTGTGACTAACTTTGAATTTCTTAATTAATACAAGATTATTTTAATTTGTTTCTCATTTCAATAGATGTTATAGAAAAGCAAGGTTTTTGAAACTGGGAGAAGTTATATTGAAAGGAGAAAAAAAAAAAAACCAATATCACCAATTTCTGAGATATGACTTTTTTTTTTCTTTTTCCCTTCAATTATCTTGTTTCTAACCAGGGAATTTCTTGAATCAAAATAACTCATCAATTAATAACACCTACTTGCATTTTTCCTTTAAAGGCATAAATAGAGTAAATGGACAAATTATTACAGTTATTATTATTATTATTTTTTTGATTCTGATCATGCTCTCGAGCTCCCTTTTAATTTGTACAAATAATTTATGTTAATAAATTCATTGTTGTTTAGTAATAATTCAACCTTAATTCACCTCTTTTACTTGATCATTTACTAGATGTAATCTAATTGATAATTATGATAGAACGAAAAAGGAGACGATTTAATATACATATTAGCGGTCTTCTCTATCAACTTTGAGTGTTTTTTGAAATTAAAATAACTGACAAGCACTTTCATTTTCCAATTAAAACACTAACTTACCTAAACTTCTCCTTAATTTTTGAACAAATTGTGTAGCAAGTGATTATGATTGAGGGTATTTCCTTAATTACTTTATATCTTTATTTTGCAGTTTTCATTCAAAAAGAAAAAAGAAAAAGAAAAAAAACCCTAGACTTGGCTAGATGGGTAAGGTGGGAAACTAGAGATTCTATGTGTAGAAAATATCTTCATATATTCATGTTCTTTTCTATTCTAAAAATGCTCACCAATTAGAATTGAGACTAAGGAAGATTCTTTGTAAATATGGATTGGGTCTATGTTAAATAGCAAAATATTACATCATTATTTAATAATAATATGTAGATATATAGCACATAGCACATTTCAATTATGAAGATGTTGATCATATGAGTTAGGGTTTACTAATAATTATGGCTCACTTAACCCAAAATTTTGTTTAATTATGGGTTATTAGTGTTATCATTGTATTTTAGGGTTTCTATGGTTTATGAGGTAATTTTTTAATTCTTTTCGGAGATTTTTTTTATTGATTTTATTAATTAAAATAATCTTATTCTCTTTATGTTTTATTCTTAATTATTTTTACCATTTTTGTTCTAACTTTCACAAATCGTTATATATATTTAATTATTTTTACTCATTCCTACACAATCATATCAATAAGAATACACTTTAGTAGTTCATCCCTTTATCTATTTACCATGCTTATTTGGAAAATCAGATTTGCAAAAGAAAATCATTTTTTATTCCACATTTCTCCCATATAACCTTCCATCAAACATTTTTAATAATATGATTAATTAAAACTAGTTCTGTAACATATACTATTATTTAAAATGAAAACATTATATTGTAATATGTGTATATACAAAAATAAAAATAAAAAGAGAAAAAAAAAAGAATTGAGGGTTAAATTATTTTATATGCGTTTATTATGTACTTATTCTAATTTCTCCATTTTTACATATTGCAGTTTTGATAGTTAAAGAAGCCTCAGTCCTAGCTAGGGTTTATAAGTTGAACAACACTCAATTCCATAAAAACCCATAAAAAAGAATATTACCTTTAGTTTGTGTTTCCACACATGAACTGGTTCGTGGAAGCTGCAACTTCCATGGCTTCCCTTCCCTTTGTATAAATATTGGTTTCCATCATCGGCCAAGAAAATCACCAAGCTTTCTGCACAGCTTTTAATTCCTTGTGTTCTTGCAATATTAGAGAGCTTTAATTAACTTCCTCCCAGCCCTCTGCTCATCTCTTTAAATTTGGTTTTTCTTAGTCATTTTGGTTCTTCTTTGTTTTGATTTCGAGGATTTTAAAGATGGTAGTCTTCCAATTTGTTGCTGTTTTTGTTGCCCTCTCGTGCATGAATTTCTTTGTGGTCGGTCATGGTAATACTGTCTTTAATGCTACGGTGTCATTAGATGGATCGGGTGATTATAAAACAATCAAGGATGCTATAGCGGCGGCTCCTGATAATAGCATCACACGATTTTACATTCATGTGATGGCTGGTACTTACAATGAACACGTTGAAATTCCATCCACCAAAACATTTGTGGCTCTTATTGGGGATGATGCATCAACCACTATTATTGTTGATAATCGGAGCAACCGCATTGGATTTAAAACTTTCCACTCCGCCACGTTCAGTAAGTTTTGGAGCTACCCATTTTCTTTTTTCTTCTCCTTCTCCTATCATTTTTCTCCATATAATATGTGAAATTCTGAAACATTTTCAATGTTTCTTCTTGGTAGATGTAAAGGGTAGAAACTTTATGGCAAAGTCCATAACGTTCAAAAATTCTGCTGGACCTGAGAATGGCCAAGCCGTTGCTCTTTTGAATGATGCCCACCAAACAGTTTATTACAACTGTATATTTCTTGGGTTTCAAGACACGCTTTATGTAAGAGGAGATAAGGTATTCTTCAAAGACTGACATTTACGGAACCGTGGATTTTATATTTGGGAATGGACTTGCAATGTTTCAGGATTGCAAGATATATGTCGGATTATCAAATACTACTGTTACAATTACTGCACAATCTAAAGAATTAGAAAGCGAACATAGTGGGTTCTCATTTCAAAATTGCAGTGTAACAACTTCTCCTGAACTCGGGCCAAGAAAAGATCAAAACTTTGATGTTTATCTTGGTCGGCCTTCCAGAGATTATTCAACTGTAATTTTCATGCAATCATTTTTGGACACGGTGGTCAATCCAAAAGGATGGTTAGAGTGGTCGTTGGGGAGCCCTCTAAACTTATTATTCTATGCAGAATTTAACAATAGAGGACCAGGAGCTGATATATCTAAGAGAATCAAATGGCAAGGGTATCATTTAATAAATAATCCACTAGAAGCTACAAAGTATACGGTGAAGGACTTTATAGATGGAACTACATGGTTGCCGGAAACTAATGTACCATTTAGACCTAGTCTGTAGCTTAATGTGCGACTATGTATTTCTTGAAATAAATACGAACAATTCCAATTACTTCGTTGAATAATGTTATCTTCAATTTATTATTTCTTCTTATTTCAAAGTTCTAAAAAATGTGTGATTGATAGAGAACTATACAGTTTATAAATGAAGTGATCTAAGTATGAAGAAATACAACACGTTCTTTAGCCTAATCTGATTTTATGCATCTGGATTAATTAAATAAAAAGTAAATATATAAAATACAATCAAGTTGATCTCTTCTGGTGTAATTTATAACTTCTTTTTTCATGGTTCACCTAAAAAAAAAAAAAAAAAACTTCTTTTTCATGGGTTTGAATATCACTTGAATTTCTCATTAGTCATTAAAACTTCATCCAAAGAAATAACAAATCTTAATTGATAAAATTGGAAAAAGTTTCCAATGACATCAAATAAACAAGAAATCCCATTTTCTTAAATAAGTAAATCATTTTCCTTATAAATTTATGCAATAACTTAATTTTTGTTTATCATAAGGGATTTTGTATTAATGGCATATCTGGCATAAATAATTGTTTATAGGAGCTAGTTATTTGATTACTTTGTTTTGTTATTGGTTAATTTGTCAGCCTTCTCGTTAAAGCTTTGTGTTATTAAGCTTAGTCTTTACACGTGTATAAATACCTAATAAATCCTTTTACATTTTACTGAGATGAATATACAAGAGTTTTTTCCTCCTTCAATTAACATTTAATATAATAATTTAGTGATATACTAGGAATATATCACCCTAAATAAAATAGTATTTTAGTGATATATTTTATATTTGTATATAACTCGTGACCTCTTGATCAGAGACATATGTCAATTACCGCTGAGCTAATTAAACTCAGGTTGGCGATAGCATATATATTTTCTTTTAAATATATTCTAAAACAAATTATATATACTGTCACATAAATGATATGTTAATAATAATGTAGTTTATATTAATATATCAGTGATATACCTCATCCATCTAAAAAAAATATAGTATATCATTGCTGTATAAGACAAAGATTTGCCGTATTTACAGACTATTTCTCTATGTAATAATTTTGAAATATATATGGGAATTAGGTTTGCCACCTATTATAAATTCATTTTATTATAATTATTATACCTGAATTGTATTTTTTTTTTTAATTCTAGACACCAACAAATTTAAATTTACACAAAAACTATTTATGGTCATTAGGCAATAAACACGTTTCTATATTAACGTATATTACCTCTGTATTAAAAAAAAAAAGTAACGTATTGATTCAAATTCAAATTTTGTTTTAAAGTATTAATTAGGTCTCTTTTTTTTGTAAATGTCATTATTAACTTTCCAGAATTAAATCTTGAGAGGAAGCATCAGTATAGTTTTTTCAGTATATAAATATATATCACTATATACCTCTAATAAGGGCTACACACTTTACTGAAAAGAAAAAAGAGAGCCAAACCAATTAGAGCAACATGATGAGAGTGGAAAAACTCTCCGGTATCCTTCTTTTACTTTTTTTTTTAGCAGTTTATGTCCCATTTCTCTAACCTATCAAACTGCAGTGGCGAATAGTTTCGTTAACAACACATGCAACAAATTTGAGGAGGAGTTCATCAAAGTATGCATCGACGTGATAGATTCAGATCCTCACCAAGACTTGAAACTAAACTTATCAGGACTTCTAGCCATATTTATAAATCATTCTATCGATAATGCCACTGATAATCATTTGTATCTTATGGAGCAGCTCAAAAGGTCCGATTTAGACAAAGATATACGGTACACTTTTAACGTATGCGTAGAGCAATATGAACGGGGCCTAGATATTCTGAAATCATCGTTAGAAGCTTTGTTAAAGAACGACAAAGATGATTTGGGTTTGATTTTGAGTGATGCGTTTGATAAGATCGTAGCATGTGAAGATGATTTTGAGTCTACGCCAGAACCGCCATCTTGGTTGGCTCATTACCTTCCCTTACGTAAACTTTTGGCACTTTCAATGGGGACGGCAAATCTTATACAATGTAAGAAAGTAGCTGCATGTATTCCGTAATATAAAAAATAGGTCTTTGTTCAATACAGAACATATATTTTATATGAATAGTATTCGTTGAAATAAAATGCATGGACTTAATTGATGAAGTGTTCTACTTTAATTTGGTTGTAACTTGTAAGATTTCATTTTAATTTCTTTTACTTTTCTTTCTAATAACCATTAGCCTCATTTTAATCCTTTTTTTCCTTTAATTTCTATGCAAATAATGTATAATATTATGTCTATTATATTATTATCTCTATCTTATCATAATGGCACCAAAATGGCATACATAAAAAATGCTGGTGGATTTGAAGGATTGGAGGAATTTGTTTAGGTTCCATAGCCAAAATGTTGAATCTGGAAAAGGAATAAGTAAAGCAAATGAAAAAAAAAAATTCAAAATTTCAGAAAATATTAATAAATCGGTAACTTTATGATATCTAAATATCTAAATATTTATAATTTGATGATCGATTACATATTCTGAGTTTATATTTGAATCAAATGTTTTTTTTTTCTTAAAAAAACAAATTTAAATTAAACGTTTTGAAAAAAATTATAACTTTATTTACAAACCCAATTAGAGTTATGCCCAAAACCTATTTATTATGTGTGTGCAAATTTAAATTAAAAGACAATTGTGTAAATTTTTAGATTTGAGAGATAAATATGTAAAAAGACAATATAATAAAATCTGGCAAAAAATTTTCTTTTTCTCCTGACTTATCTTCAATGAAATGGTTTCTCGGATTTTTTTAAATAGCTATTTTGAATGATGAAAACTATACTTGACATTTGAAAAAAATTCGAATCTTTTCCTAAAGTCGTTTTTTTAAGAATTTCTATTAACTTAATGATAAATGAGGGAGTGTGTTGAAGATTTTTGGACTTTTGATCTTCAAAATTTGGGTGTAAGATTTCATTTTAATTTTTTTTTACTGGATTTCTAATCATTAAACTCATTTTAATATTCTACTAAAAGAAGGCATTTTAACCTTTTTTTTTTCTCTTCAATTTCTTTTGCAAGTAATCTATAATATTATGTCTATGTTATTATCTCTATCATATCACATGACACAACATGTACCTCCAATTGAGAGGTTGTAAGTTCGAATCCACTTTCCAACATATTGTACTAAAAAAAATACAAAATAATCATAAAACCAATTCAATTACAGAACCAACTTTTTTTTCATATATTATAAAATTTTTGTTAGGCGACTTATATTTTGAAGATGAAATTTTAAACCCTTCTCGCACTTTAAAAGAATGGGATGCGGTACTATTTAAGAGGGCGAGATCAAAGATAACGAATGAATGGGAAAATTATGAGAGGATTCAGACAAATTTTACAAGAACAAAGAAGCACTGAAATTGCTTGCAATCTGGTGTAGAAATATGAGGGTTACACGATAACCCAAAGAAGGAAATTTGGGAAATTGCAAGGCTGTCATGTTTGAAAAACCAAATAAAAATACCAAAACTTTAATCATATTTTTATTTTTTTTACCTATACCATTAATTTGTATCAGTGGTGGTGGTTGACAATACAACAAAATTTGTGATAAGAATTAAAAGTAGGCATATCCATGCTTGTGATGGAGCTGCCAAAGTTTTATCTTTACATACATTTCTAGTTTTGATAGTGATGGCTAACAAGTTTTTGGCAAAAATATTTAAACTTAATTATCGATCTTTTAAAATATATATATTCAAATTTATTGAGCCTCAACAGAAGTGATATTTACTATTTTACAATACAAGTAAAGCTTGAGTGATTAAAAATTAAGGGAAAAAAAGTCAATTATCTATTTTCATGATGAAAATTTATAACTTCACGAGTCGAAAAATTAGCTCTTATGTTTTCTCGCCCCTTTATAAATATTTTGTCTTTAAAAATTTAGCTTATAAAATATTATTTTCATTGGTATATTTCTTTGTTCTGTTATATATTCGTTAAGAACGAATAGTTTTTAACAAGTTTTTATTTTTAAAATATAATTAAGAATTCAAATACGTTGAAAAACTTACTCTAGAAGTAGACATAATTTTTAAAACTAAAATTGAAGACTCCATTTGACAATCATCTCGTTTTGATTTTATATTTTTGAAAATTAAGTTTATAAACCTTATGATCGGTCTCTTTATTTTGTTATATAGATCAACCTAAACTGCATTTTTAAGAAAGTAATAAATACTAAAGAAAAAAAAAGATAATTAAAAAAAATAATCAAAATTTGACAGCCCTCAACAACCTCACTAATTACTAATTAAATACTAATCTCTCTCTTTATGATTTCCACCAACTTGTCGAGTTGGTAGGTGGAATTGTTGTCCTATATATATTGTATGCCCTTTTCTTCTCTTTTCACACCATTCCATCTCTTCCTTCTTCATTTTCAATTCAACTTGAATCCATGATTTTTTCTTTTTTGTTCTTTTAAAAGCTATGTATTAGTTTATTATTTTTAGCTTCAACTTTTTCATGATTTTTCATTGTAAAAAGCTTACCAGATTTTAATCTTTTGATTTTCACAGCATCGTCAAACAAGACTTTGTGTGAGTCTCACAGTTCTTTTTCTTTTTTTTTTTTTTTGTTCCATTTCTGCCCACTTTAAAATAACCACTATTTATTTTATTAGTACTATTATTAATTTTTTTAAGAGGTTGATCAATAACTATGGGTCAGTTAACCCAAATTCTTAGTTAGTTGTGGGTTATTTATTTATTTTGAAAGAGCTTAGTTGTGGGTTATTAATGTTATCACTCTTTCTGGTTTCTATAATGGTTTCTAAGGTAAGTTTTTGTAATTATTTTTTAGATTATTTTTTTTATTGATTCGATTAATAGTAATAATTTTCTTCCCGTTCATATTTTATTCTTTTTGAGATTTCTTTTATGAAAAAAAGGAAAAAAGTATTCTTCAAAGACTATGAAATCTATGAAACTGTAATTTTATATTTGGAGATGACCTCGCTGTGTTTCAAAATTGCAAGATATATGCATGATTATCGAATACTACTATTACCACCCCCGCACAATCTGAAGAATCAGTAACTAAACATAGTGGGTTCCCACTTTCAAAATTGTAGCCTAATGGCTTATCTTGAACTCAAGCTAAGAAAATTAGATTATTACTTTGAAGTTTATCTTGATCGGCCTTGGAGAGACTATATTCAACTGTAATTTTCATGCCGTAATTTTTTGGATTCTATGGTCAATCAAAGTGATGGTCGCCGTGCTCACGTTAGATCAACTTTTAAACTTATTATTCTATTTAGATTTTAACAATAGAGGCCAGGAGTAGAAGAATCAAATGGCCAAGTTACCATGTAATAAATAATCCATTTGACCTACCATTTGATTCCTCTAGAAATATCAGCTCCTGGGTCTCTATTGTTAAACTCTAGAATAATAAATTTAGAGGTTGATCTGGTGACCATGGCGACCATCTCTTTGATTAACCATAGAATCCAAAAATGATGCATGAAAATTACAGTTGAGTAGTCTCTCCACTAAGGTCGGCCAAGATAAACTTCAAAGTTACGATCTTTTCTTAGTCCGGGTTCAGGAGAGGCCATTACGCTACAATTTTAAAGGAGAATCCACTATGTTTTCTTGGTGATTCTTTAGATTGTGCGGTGATGGTAATAGTAGTATTTGGTAATCGTACATATATCTTGCAATCTTGAAACATAGCAAGTCCATCCCAAATATAAAATCACAATTCCATAAATTTTACAGTTTTTGAAGAATACCTTTTTTCCTTTTACATGAAAAAAAATCTCAAAGAAAATAGAATATGAAGAACGAGAAGAAAATTATTATTATTAATCAAATCAATAAAAAATCTAAAAATACAAAAAATACAAAAACTTACCTTAGAAACCATAGAACCCTAAAGAGTGATAACATTTAATAACCCACGACTAAGCTCTTTCAAAAAAATAAAAATAAGCTATATACGCTATCGATAATATATTTTATATAGGTTCGTCACCTATTATAATTTTCCTTTCTATTACAATTATTATACTTGAATTGTGTATTTTATTATTATTATTTTTTTTTAGTGAGTTCAGACGCCAACAAAGTTAAATATATATAAAACTATTTATGGTAATTAGGCAATAAACACGCTCTCTGTATTAAAAAAAAAAAAAAAAAAGTAAGGAGCCTAATTGGATTCAAATTCAAATTTTTGTTTCAAAGTATTAATTAAGTATCTTTTCTTGCCAATGCCATTATTTACTTTCCAAATGAATTAAATCTTTTCAGCAAGCATCAATAGTATACGGACTACATGCTTTACTGAAATAAGAAAAAAAAGAGCCAAAATTAATTAGAGCAACATGATGACAGTGGAAAACTCTCTGGTATGATCTCCTTTACTTCTTTTTAGCAGTTTATGTCCCATTTCTCTAACCTATAAAATTGCAATCTCGAATAGTTTTTGTTAACAGCACATGCAACAAATTCGAGGAGGAGTTCATCAAAGTATCCATCGATGTGCATATCCTCATCAAAACTTGAAACTAAACTTATGAGGACTTTTAGCCATATTTATAAATCATTCTATGACTAATGCTAGTAGAATCATTTGTATCTTCTGGAGCAGTCTGACTTAGACAAAGACATACGGTACATTTTTAATGTATGCGTAAAGTAGTATGAGTGGGGTTTAGAAATTTTGAAATCATCGCTAGAAGCATTGTAAAAGAACGATAAAGATGATTTGGGTTTGAACCTGAGATATACATGTGATAAGATTGTATTTTGTAAAGATGCATTTGAGTTATGCCAAAAACCACCATCTTGGTTGTAGTGGGTCGCATCAGGATTTTATGTCAGGAGGGGCACAAATGCTTACAAATATAATTGAAAAATATTATTTTTAACATGAACTTGATAGTGTGTATCGATTCACACTTTACACTTGGACAAGTGTTACAATATTCACCTTAAACTTTAAAAAATGTTGCAAAATGTACCTATTGATAGATTTTCATGAAAATTTGTTGAAAAAGGCATTCTCATATATCTCAAATGAGTTAGAAAATATATATGAAATAGATAGGATTTAGATGAAAAAGACATTAGAGCTTGTTTTTTAAGCTTAAATTTTTTTATTTTACTACGATTTCGTGTATTAATCAAACTTAATTTGAGAAGCTTGATTGATTAAATTAGTGAGGTTTTCCTGATTTTTTTTAAAAATTAATAGGTGAACTAGCAAAAATATATATTATATATGTGACAAAATTTTGGCAAATACGTAGATGATTTTTGTTTCCAGAAATGCATGGTTGGTAAAGTTTAAAATGTGCTTACAGACAGAAGTTCTCAACTTATTCCAACATATTCAAATAAAAACACCAAACTTCTCATCGATTGTTATGATTGAACTATTCAACTTATTTAAATATTTATTTTCGACCAAAAAATTGTGAATTAGGATCCCATTTGTTTGTATTAAAAAATGTTTGAAAAATGAGGTTGGTCATGTCAGCTAATTAGGGTTTAGTAATAATTCTGATTCCAATTAACCCAAATTCTTCATGTTTCATTCATTATTTTTACCACTTTCATCTTGCTTTTCAATACGTTATAAAATTTTGTTTTATTATTTTCTACAATGATCTTTAATATACTGCAAACCATTGATTATTTTTACATTTTTCATATTCAAAGCAACTGATTCTATGCCTATTTGCTATATTTATATAGAAAATGAAGAGGTTATATCTCGAAACCAATTTGTAAGAAGAAAGTAGCTCAAATATCTCATAAATTTTATGAGGTCTATTGATCGACGTGTGATTCCTAACCGGGTTCGTAAATAAGCCTAATTAGGCTTGGTTAGATCTACACGGCTCTTAAAATGCTCAATATTCCTCCTAAACACTCAATTCCCTTGCTAAGCTTTTATCAATAAGAATGGATTAAGGAATATGCCAACTGCCCTAATTTAATATTTGTACAAGTATACCAATTAGGGTTTGTGAAAACTAGTTACCTGTCATTTTCATCCAATTACAACACATCAACTACTATATAAATATATGTATGCAATTCCCTCCATCAAAGTTCTACTAATATATATGGGCACACCACAATTAATATATCTTTATTACTTACAACTTCTTTCATTTTTATGGCCAAAGCGAGCATATAACAGTAATTAGCATATATCTCGACCCAAGAGGTTGTGAGTTCGATTCCCATCCCAACAGTAATGACAAATAGATTGGAAAATTACAAGGTTTAAAAACCAAATAAAAATACCTTTAAGTTTAATCATATTTTTAATTTTGTACCTGCATCATTAATTTGTATCGGTGGTGGTGGTTGAAAACACAACAAAATTTGTGGTAAGAATTACTTAAAGTAGCATATCTCTGCTTGTGATGAAGCTGCCAAAGTTGTATTTTTACTTACATTTCTAGTTTTTTGATAGTGATGGCTAACAAGTTTATTTATATTTATGTTTTTTTGCCAAAATATTTAAACTTATGGAGCCTAAACAAAAATGATATTTACTATTTTACTACGATTCATGTATTAATCAAACTTAATTTGAGAAGCTTGATTGATTAAATTAGTGAGGTTTTCCTTGATTTTTTTCAATTAATCAAACTTAATTTGATAAGTTTGATGGATTAAATTAGTGAGATTTTCCTGATTTTTTTCAAATTAATAAGTGAACTCGCAAAAATAAAATATATAGTAAAAATTACTAACACTTATCTAAATTTTGGGTTATGCATCCAAATTTATTAAAAGAAATAGGTGAACACAAAACGTGGAAGTGTGTTCAAGATTTTTGGACTTTTGATTCTTCAAAATTTGGTGGTAAGATTTCATTTTAATTTCTTCTACTTTTCTATCTAACCACTAACCTCTTTCTAATTCTTTTTTTTTTTTGTTCAATTTCTATGCAAATAATTTTTACTATTATTATGTCAATTATCGTTGAGTTATGATCATGTTGGCAAATCCATTCAAATTTGAGCATAAAACAGTTATTATTGCATTAGTATATGACTTGTTATCTTAATTACAAGAGAACCATTCCTTCATTTTACATGAACAAGAATCATTATTATAAAAAAGATCAGTATAATCACCGGTAATTTGCACCTATTCTTTTTTTTTGATGTCGAAGATTCAAATACATATATCCCAATTTATTGTATTAAAAAAATCATTTCGAGAAAAAAGAATCGAAGATCTGACTTCGAGCACAAAAATCACACATATCAATGATCCTTTTAAAAAGAAAAAATATATATTATATCTTACAAAATTTTGGCAAATACGTAGATGATTTTTGTTTCCAAACCCTAACTTTGAATTTCTTAATTTTGTTCACATTAAATTTCTTAATTAATACAAGAGTATTATTTCTTTCTCATTTCAATAGATGTTATAGAAAACCAATGTTTCTTTGCCAGCTTACACAATACCAAATTTATTTAATCTGCAGAAGAGATTACCTAATATCATCAATTTCTGAGATATGACCTTTTTTCTCATTTATTTTGTTTCTAAATAGGGAACTTCTTGAATCAAAATAACTCCTCAATTAATAAACACCTACTTCCATTTTCCCTTAAAGGGCATAAATAGAGTAAATGTGCCTTTTTATATATATATATTGACGCTCTCCAACTTCCTTTTAATTTGTACCAGATAATTTATATATGCTAATAAACTTACAGTGTTTAATAATAATTCAATCTTAATTGATATCTTTTAAAACTAAAAAATCAAAATTGAAGATTCCGACCAAGAGGTTTTGAGTTCAAATCCCCTCCTCAACAAAAAAAAAAAAAAAAACTCTGTTTGAACAATCATTTTGTTTAAAAGTAATAAATATTAAGGAAAAAGAACAGCTAAACAACCCCACTAATTACTAATTAAATGCTAATATCTCTAGTGTTTATGATTTCCACCAATTTCTCTAGTTGGTAGTTGGAATTGGTCACCTATATATATATGTATGCCCTTTTCTTCTCTTCTCACACCACTCCATCTCTTCCTTCTTCATTTTCAATTCAACTTCCATCCTTTATTTTTTTTCCTTTTAAAAGTTATGTAGTTCATTATTTTTAATTAGCTTCAAAAATTTCATGATTTTTCTTATCAATGTCGTAAAAAGCTTACGGAATTTTAATCTTTTAATTTTCACAGAATCGTCGAAGACGACCTTTGTGTGAGTCTCTGCAGTCCTTTTTCTTGTTCTTGTTCCTTTCCCCACTTTCAAATAACCACTATTTATTTTATTATAATTATGGGTCAGTTAACCCAAATTCTTGGTTAGTTGCACAATCTAAAGAATCACCAACAGAACATAGTGGATTCTCCTTTCAAAGCTTTGAAGTTTATCTGTCGTTAATGAAAGAGATGATTGCGGTGATAACCAGATCAACTTCTTAGAAGTAATGGAACTGGAAGTCTGGATTCACGACTACCAACTCCGCAACTTTCAGTAAGTGCCTTCCTTCTCTTTTATAACTCTCCCCAATTATGAGAGACATTATTTTTATTTTGATGGAATTATGAGATATTATTTTGTGGTATTAAATTAGACTTCTTTGACTTCAGTTATGGGTGTTTTCCTCTACATCAACAGCCCCTCCAATATATAATCTTGCCATTGCAGTAACTTTTTTTTTTTCCTTCAATAACAATGAAACCCACTGATTTCTTGGTTTCATTTACATGGCAGCCATCAAAGCAATCTTTAACATTCGACAACTCTGCCGGACTTCAAAATGACCAAGCAGTGGCTGTCATAATGAAGCCGAGTACACTACCTATTATAAGTGCAGATTTCTGGGTTTTCAAGACACTTTGTATTCAAAGGGAAAATAATCCTAATTTTTCAAGGAGTGTGACATCTACGGGAGCGTGTATTTCATATTTAGACACGGACTTGTTGTGTTCCAAAACTGTAACATCTACGCTCGCATACTGAGCAAAACTATTACAGTCACCGCACAATCAAAAGAATATCCAACGTCCCCCAACTTCTCCTTTCAAAATGTTCAGTCACAGTTTCGTCAGACACACAGCCAATAGGGCCTAGTGTTTTTGGGTCGGCCGTGGAGGCAATATTCCACTATTGTGTTCATGGAATCATTCCTTGGTGACGTGGTGGCATCGGCAGGTGGTCCGAGTGAGGTCCCAGGGTCCCAATATACCATCTCTTTTATGCAGTCCAAAAGAGTAAGTTGTACAGGATTTCAAATAATTGATAAAAAAATTAGCTGAAACATTTAATGTACAAAATTTTATTAACGGATCTGATTGGTTGGCAGAAACCGGCATACCCTTTAGATCTAACAACTACACCAGTTTCTGACAACCAATTAGATCCATTAATGAAACTTTGTATGGTAAAATGTTTGCGTGTTCATCAATTACATGAAATCCCATCCAATTTACTCTTTTGGACACGTCAGCACTCATATCTCTGTTGTTGAACTCTCCATAAAACAAGCGGTCTACCGGTACACTCGCCCACTCCTTTCAGAACTGTTCCGTCACAAGTTCACCAGAGATAGCAGCTAATAGAGCCAGCGTCCAAGTGTTGTTTTCATGGAGTCATTTCTTGATGACGTGGTGGCGCCGGAAGGGTGGTCGGAGTGGTGGGTGTACCGGTAGACCACTTGTTTTACGGAGAGTTCGACAACAGAGGTCCTAGTGCTGACATGTCCAAAAGAGTAAATTGGACAGGATTTCATGTAATTGATGAACAATTAGCGCAAACATTTACTGTACAAAACTTCATTAATGGATTTGATTGGTTGTCGGAAACTGGCATACCCTTCAGATCTGGACTCTTATCATGAATAATGGGTTGTCGAGTTAATTTAGGTTACACTATCAGTTATCAGTTTATTATTGTAGTTTTTAATTACCTTGTTATATGTTAGACAAATATCACTTTAATTTAGTTTTTAATTGCTATTTTAGCCTCTTCATTGACTTTTTTTTTTCTCTGTTGTTGGTTCTTTAAGAAATATCAAATCTGCAGCTCATTTGGATTTAGATTTGTATTTTTTGGTTTTTGAAAATGAGGTTTATAAATATTACTTGCAGAATTTGAAAATTAAAAAAAAAAAAAAGTGGGTTTTGAAAGCTTGATTTTCTTTTTAAAATTTAGCTTACATTTTAAATTTATTTATTAAAGAAAGGTGAAAGATAATATAAAAATAATTGTGTAGATATCATTTTTTTTTAAATAATAATCCTTATCAAATAGAGCTTAACTAATTGTTCCCCATAAGAACAACAATGCAACTTATTCTCAATAAAACTAGATTTCGATCCAAGGACTTTAATCCCAAAACAACAAAGCTAAATTTTAATCAAGAAACACATGTCTCTACACGATTACATATCATGAGATATGTGATTACTTAATTAGAGATCAAAATAATATCCTTGAGGTCTCTCCAAAAAAATAATATCCTTGAGGTATTATTAATCAGTCTATGAAATATTTGAACGACATATATGGACATGTCGATGACATGTCAAGATTATCGATGCACCGATTTTTCCCTCTTATCAATAAAAGTTAAATGTAGGCGATATTTTCAAAATTGAAGAGGGAGCCTTTTATAGAAGATGGAAGATGCTCCTTCTGCTTAACTTGTTCCCAATAAAAATAACAATGGAACTTATTGTCAATAAAACTATATTTCCATCCAAGGACTTTAATCCCAAAAAAATAATACTAGATTATAAAAACAAATCATAAAAATGAAAAAAAAATACTTAAATCACTAGTACACCGGACTCAATTTATTCACAATAACATTTGTTTAAATCAAGAGATACATGCTTCTACACGATTACATGCAATGAGATTAACCATTGACAATGAGAGCATCAATAATGAGTTGGATGCATTGTAACGAGATTGTCACTTGGGAGACCAAGGGTACATATCAAAACCATCCTTACACGATCCACCTAAAAGGGTATCCACATCTTCCACGGGCAATTTCTGGACATTTACACCTTGTTTTGTTTGTAATATCTGCACTGTTTCGTGTAGATCATCAAGCCCCCTTTGAAAATCTTCTGAACACGCCTCATATATGTATTTCGTAGTGTGATCTAACTTGCCTGAATTTATCTCTTTCTGAAGGAACGAAATGGTGGTGTGAAAATCGCTAATACTATGATTTACCAATAAAATAAGAAGACCAGTCAAATTTCTCTTCAAATCTTCACGAGGCTCTGATTCTACTTCGAGAATGCACAATTTATATAGTTCATTGTACTGAATAAGCTTGTTGCAAGTATCATGAACAAAATTGTTGAGAGTTGTGTTCATCTTATCTGCCTTGACTGACACCGAGAGGCTGGAAATTGATAAGAAAATTACAAGAATAAAAATAAGAAACGGTGGAGAAGCCATTTTTGTTTTTCCTTTCAATTTATGTTCTCACTCTTTTAACTTAACAATTAATCATGGGTATACCAGACAAATTTATAGTGAAAATATATATGTTTTTTTGGTGGAGTCATTATTGCATATTTTTAAGAAAGGAAAATAATTAATTTTGATATGATTCGATTCTCTGTCTTAGAGCCAATTTAATTATTTTTTTATTTATGTATAAAAGAAAGAAAAAAATCAATCTGGTATGGTATTTTCTTCTTTTTTGTGAGTATAATAAATATGGGTCAAAGAAGGTAAATCTTATATGCATTTATAACCTTATATATTTTGTTTCTATATTATACCGATTAGTAATTACAACCAAAAAAGAAAAAAAGTAATTATTGTCTTAAAACCTAATTAATTAGGTGAAACGATTTATTTGTGTGTAAATCCCTGTAGGGTAAAGGACCGTTAGAGTTGAGAAAGATTGTCCAAATCAAATCTAAGTGAATTGAATATTTTGGGTGGTGTCTTTAATTAGATATTCTTATATATATTAATTTGTTATGTATGTTATATATGTTGGGATAAAATCAGTCTAGTTAGTATCTAATTCTTAATTTAATGATATTAATATATGAAACTACAAGATCGAGTTTAATTCGAGTTTATCTCCACCTCATTCGTTGTACTAAAATAATAATAATAATCATACCGAGCTTAATTGGGTATACCCTCACACTTTAGGGTTTGTGGTGATTTATTTAGAGAAAATGAAAATTCTTATTTCTTTGATTTATTATTCCTTTGAAAGAACACAATTTAATTTTTCGCTAAACTAAAAAATAAAAAAATAAAAAAAAAAGTAGTCATCATTCGGTAACTATATGTTGTTCAGTTGTATGGTTTTTAAAATTATACTTGTTTGCTCTCAGGGTGTGTTTTTTAACATTTCTTAGAAATATATATCAAACTCTTAGCGAAATTTTAAAAACAAAAACTAATCTTTTAGCTTTGAAAATTTCTCTTAGATTTAAAAAGACGTTTTTGGTAGTAGATGCAAAACAAAGTGAAACTATTACAAGCTTATTTTTAGAAAACAGAAAACCAAAAACAAAATTGTTCATTACCAAAGGAACTTTTATTTTTTAGTTTATAAAATTTAATTTAAATTTTGAAAATGTTTTTAGAAAGTAGATAATAAAGGAAAGAAATACATAGGGAGAGAAATATTATTTATAAACTAAAATTTTAAAATTAGAAAACCAAAATAAAATTGTTATCAAATAAGGTTTTAGTTATTATATTTCAAATTTCAAGAATTGATGTAACATCCAGATGCTGGAATAGCTCAACTTTAGAGCGTGTGGACCTTAACCGTAAGCTACTTCTTTAAAAAATGTAAGTGGTCTTTATTACTCCATGAGTATTTGCTTTGATTTATATATATATATATATATATATATATAACAAACTACTCTAATTTAATTAGTTACTTATATATTATTAATCAATAATAATGATTGTTTGTCTCATTTTATACATTTATTCCAATGAATTCAGTGACGAATTATGAATGGATTTTAATATTTATTAAAATTCTAGGTCAAAAAGAAAAAAAAAAAAATATATATATATATATATTAAAGCTCTTAATTAGAGTCTCAACTACCCTCACGAAATGAGAAATAGAAAAAATAATAATCCATACACTACCTGATCTCTTCTAATTAAAGAGATGCTCACAATTGTTTTTAACCTCAGTTTAAGTATTAAAGAGTAAATGCTAAAAAAATATATTGTTTATTAATCTCAGTTTAAGTAAATCTCTCTTTTCAGTAGGAAAGAGAAAATGTTACGTATGGCCCTTAATAAAATAATGGTCTAAAAATACGTGCTGAAATTGAACTAAACTGAAGGTCGGTAATTAGGATAATTAGGTTTCAGAATTTTTATTGGAAAACTTTCTCCTAATTGCAACTTGTGAAAATTCAAAATTGTTTTTAACCTAATTGTTATGGCCCATGTTGAAGAATGTTCTAACCATTATCATTACTTTGAGCTGCTTTTTTCTTCTTCTATCATTATTTGAATACCATGATATAATAACTAATATCCATAAACAAATATTCTCAGGTAATTTCTTCGTATTTCGTTTTCTTGCATCACTTTTAATACTAAAATTCCAAGAGGAGAGTATTACTCTTTCATTAATCTGTTTCAAAATATATATACTATTATTTCATTAATACAAAAATCGTTGGTATATGGAAAGATAATTAAGCAGGAAATTTCTGAATTTCTAATTAAAGATACCAACCTTCTTTAATTAGAAAAAATAGTAATAGTAATTAAAGATACCACTTAAATTCAAGATATGATACACTTGATATGGACAATCTTGCTGTGTATACTTACAGAGATTTGAACACGCATAGAAAATAATTAATTCCGTCTCTAATATAAGAAATTAAATCATATCAAAATTAATTATTTCCTTTCTTAAAAGTATGCAATAATGAAGAAAATAATTTCGAAATAAAAATTATACTAGTTTATCAGGATTTCACTATAAAATTTCACCTTACCCACGGTAAAGAGTGAAAAAAGAGGTCTCGATAGGAAGAACAAAATGACTTCTCCACCGATTCTTGTTTTTGCTCTGGTAATTTTCTTATTCATTTCCAGTCTCTCCATGTCACTCAAGGTAGATCAGACCAACACAACCATCAATAATTTTGTCAATGATACTTGCAACAAGCTTGTTCAGTATGACGAACTATATAAGTTGTGTATTCCCGAAATAGAGTCGGATCCTCGTGAAGATTTGAAGAAAAAATTTGACTGGTCTTCTCATTTTATTTGTAAATCATAGCATCAGCGATTTCAACGCCACCATTTCGTTCCTTCACAAAGAGATCATTTCGGGCAAGCTAGATCGTGATACAAAAGACATGCACGAATCACGTTCAGAAGACTATAATATGGGGTTTGATGATCTTCATGAAACTGTACATAGATTATTAACCAAACAAAGTACGGACGTGCAGAAATTGGCGAATCACGCTGATACCGTTATAGGTGGATGTGAGGATGATTTTGATGCATATCCATGGTCTCTCGAGTGGAAATCTCGTTACAGAACCTCCTACGCATTATTGAATCTCTCACTTGCAATGATAAATCTCATTATATATAATCATGTAGAAGCATGTTAATTCCATTGATCTAAATTATCAGTATTATTATGAATAAACTCACCCTCATTTTCTAGTTAAATAAGTATTTTTTACGAGGGTGAATATTCAAAATCTCTGCATATAAATAATAAGCTAGTACAATGCCTTTTTTTCTTTTTAGAAAGTAGTACTCAACATATATAACAAATTTTGTACTAAGAAAACATATACATCAAATATATTATACACGAGGGTAAATTAACTTCGTATAACTATTTTGGCAATCAATTTCATTGTATTCAAAATAAGGAAGAATTATTTTTGATATGATATGACTCTCTTGGAGAAAAAAATTAATCTTAGATATCACTCATATAACATTACGATTATGTTTTAGCCACAGTGAAGTACTATAATTTGGTGGTCACTTGAGGTAATTAGTCACCCATTTTTCAAATAAATTTTACTTTGTATAAGGATATCTAATTAAAGACACCACCCAAAACAAGGTATAAATGTCCAGAAATTGTCCGTGGAAGATGTTGATACCCTTTTAGGTGGATCGTGTAAGGATGATTTTGATATGTACCCTTGGTCTCCCAAGTGACAATCTCGTTACAATGCATCCAACTCATTATTGATGCTCTCATTGTCAATGGTTAATCTCATTGCATGTAATCGTGTAGAAGCATGTATCCCTTGATTTTATTGGGAATAAATTGAGTCCAGTTTACTAGTGATTTAAGTATTTTATTAGGAGTCCTTTTCTTAATGACTGTGCTTTTATGTTTCCTAGTTGTGTGCCTTTTTAGGAAATATGAAAGTTGTCATTGTTCTAATTTAGCTAGTCTTTTTAATATATAGTTATAATAGCTAATAATAAAATATGCCTATCATTTTCAAGAGTGGAGAGTAAATTAGAGTTTGATTTTAATTATAGGTTAGTTTGGCAAACTCAAATTGTCTATTAATTATAGATTATGGGTAATTATCAGCTTATCGCTAGCTATTTGGAAACAATTTTAATTATAGGTTAGTTTGGCAAACTTTTTTTTAGTACTCTAAAATACTTATATTGTTTTTTTAAGAACAATTTTTTTCAAATGAAAATATTTGTGAAAAATCGCATGCTAGAAACTCCAACTAACCCTCCCATTTTTAGTTTTCTGTTTTAAAAACTATCCATACTTTCTCTCAATTGCTTTGGTATATAATTTTTCATTCTTATAAATACATTTAAGTTTTTAGTCAAAATTATAAAATAATTAAAAAAAACGATAGCCTCATTTGATAATCATTTTGCTTTTGGTTCTTTGTTTTCGAAACTTAAGCTTGTAAACACTATTTTCATCTATCTATTTCTTTATTTTATAACATAAATTTTTAAAAAATATTTTCAAAATATAAGTCAAATTTCGAAAAGAAAATTAATAATAAGATTTCAACAACTAATTTTTATTTTTGAAATTTGGGTAAGAATGAAGATTTATTCTTAAAAGAATAAAAAAAATTAAAGAAATTGTGAGCAAACAAACGTGAATTTGAATAAAAATAAAACAAAAAACGAAATGATTATTAAATAAGACCTAGATTTCTTAGTTTTCAAAATCTAACTCAAGAATGAAAAACATTTTCAAAAATTAGATAACAAAGCCAGAAAAAAAAAAACACAGCTTAAAAGAAGTATGGTTTACAAGCTAAAATTTTAAAATAAAATAGGCAAATGGGCTCTAGTTATTATATTTGAAATTAAAAAAAGATTTAACAAACACAGTAGACATATTTACGTTATTAATTGGTACTCAGCTGTTAAACCAAAACCCTCTAGAAGGAAGACCTCCACTATTGTATTTAGCAACAAAAATCATAAACAATAATGTAAATCATCAAAATTTTATCCATCTTTATATTGCTAAAAAAACAAAATATTCCACTTTATGTTCCCAACCGACACCCAGCTTCTAGGAAAAATGTAAGTGGTTTTTATTACATCATGAGTATTTGCTCTGATTAATTAGTTAGTTTTATATATATTATTAATATATAATAATAATAATGATTACTTGTTCAATTGTTTAACTGATCTCATATTTAAAAAAAAAAGAAAGAGATTACTTATCTAATTTTTTACATTTACTCCAATGAATTTAGCGACGAATTATCAATGGTTTTTAATATGTCTTAAAACTTTCTAAGTTCAATAGATATATGAAGAAAATAGCAACATTAACACAGGAAGACTCATAGCTAAGATTTAACTTTATACAAAAATTAAATAAATAATTGATTTTTTCCTTCAATAGGAAGAGTCATATCTTATCAAAAAAAAAAAAAATCTTCCTTCCTTGGAAATATAATGAAATTTATTGCCAAATTAGTTCTAAGAATTAATTTATTATTTGTAAAAAAAGGAATTAATTTATTATTTAAAATAAATAAATAATATTCCAAGTTTCTACCAAGTCAGGAGAGAAAAAATAATAACATCCCACATTTTTTTGTTGGAAGTGGAACTAAGTCTCAGAAAATCCCAATTACACACAACGTTGCTCTTATTTAGGTATAAACAACATCTTTTATTGACATCTTTCTAAAGAAAAAGAAAAAAACATCGCTTATCGCTAGAAGGAGGATTTGAACCTCGGACCTTGTGGTTAACAGCCACATGCTCTAACCAACTGAGCTATTCCAGCTCCCTGATGTTTTAATAACTCTTAAAATTTCAAATATAATGACTAAAACCTATTTGATAATAATTTTATTTTGGTTTTCTAATTTTAAAATTTTAGTTTATAAACAGTATTTCTCCGCCTATACCTAGGTACTTCTTTGCTTTGTTATCTACTTTTTTAAAAACATTTTCAAAATTTAAGCTAAATATTATAAACTAAAAAATATAAATTCCTTGTGGTAGTTGACCATTTTATTTTCGTTTTCTATTTTCTAAAAATAAGCTCGTAAATACTAGTTTCGCTATGTTCTGGAATGTTGTTTGGGATTGTATTGGTTTGATTGGAAGCTGCGGGAGGACATGGTGGGAGATTTAATTTGGACATGAGTGAAGAATAATGGGATTACTGTCCGCAAGAAAATCCCTCAATGTCTCAAACCAATAATACCATATAATAATATTCCAATGTCATAAATTCATTTGTATTGAACGTACATGCCTCAATTATTGTTGTGTGTGTAATTATGTGTATCGAACCGTCATGTCTAATATGTGATGGCAGCTACTGTGTGTGAAATAATGTGGATATACTTATTCACGATTCACTTTATATATACTTTTTTGTTTTATAAGGAGAAGTTTGAGTGAGAGAGTTGCTTGATTGAAAAATGACAATTTGATTGAAAAAAAAAAAAGATGAGAACTAAAAATTTAGGGAGTCGATACAAAAATCTTATAGAGATTTTTTTTTTTGATAGGATAACAAAGTTAAAGATAAATACAGGGAGAAAAATTTTGGAAAGGAAAAAAATAAATTTTCTCAAAATTTAACGTGAATATAAGGTGAAATAAAAACATCAAGTTGAAATTTAAAATAATAATTATTTTAAAAACTATTTTCCTAGTAATTTATTTTCTTTACAAAAAAAATCAATTGGAGAATCATCTTTCACACTTCAAAGTAGTTTCTCAGGCGAACTTCCTCTTTCTGTGTTTTAGAAGATTTTTTCTTCGTCTTCTAGATTTGAAATGGACGTCTTGGGTGAATGGCGGTGAAGAGGTAACTTACAGACTAGCGACAACGAACCAGTGGTCGGCGATAAAGTTCGTGAAAGGAGGAAGAGTAGAAGTGAGACAAAAGAAGAAAGAATGAAAAGAAAGAAGATGACAAAATACCATCACCATAAAAAAAATATTATTAAATTGACATATGTCTCACATCAAGAGATTCTTTGTATCAAGAAAAAATCAATTAAGGGTCAAAACATTCATCACCATTTAAAATTATTTTACAAACATAAAAAATGGAAAGGGTCCTTTTAAAATTTCTCTATGTATCCAAATATAGGTTGTTTATTATTATTATTATTATTATTATTATTATTATTATTATTATTATTATTTTGAGGAAATCAAATAGGTTAATAATTAAAACAATAATACGACCCTGGCTTTCTACTAAACTAATTTTAACTCAATTTTCACTAAAAATTTAATTGAAAAGTTTGATTACATTAGCTAAAAATTTAAAAGGGTAAAACATTAAGGATGAAAATGGAAACTATTAAAAAAATTACTTACTAGGTAAAGCCTCTCTTTTGAGTTAGGACTCATTTTCTAATTTGTCTTCGAACATGATCAAAACACGGATCAAAATTAGGTTTAGGAAATTTTGAAGAACTATATAGCATAAATTAAAAATTAATATATTTTTATAAAATGTCATAATTTTTTTTTAATTTTTGGAACGCCATATAAATTTGACTTTACCTACCTTTCTATTTGAATTTGATTTCTATTATTTTTATAAAGTTTTAAATTTTCTATTATATTTTAGGATACATATTTAGTTTATGATATTTAGGTAATAGTCTCATTAATATTTGACAATCATTTATCTATTCTAAAATTAAAATTTTGAAAAATTAACTACAATTAGTAATTTATCATTTATTTATTCAACTTGTCAATCATATTATGAATAAAAATATTAAAGATTTTTAAAATTATCAATTTATATTAGTAAACAATATAAATACCAATGGTTCATGTAAGTATGTTTTACAAAAACAAAATACTTATCAAACTACCCTGATTTATTTGAATTTTGTTGCTTACCCATGGATTTCATTTTGAGAGGTAAATTAGGAAATTTATCAGTTTTGGAAAAGGGAAAAAAAATCCCTTAATTTTATAAATTATTTTTAAATAATCGTTTGAATGACAAATATTTTATAATAATGGTCAATTTGGAATTATTTTAAGACCTTTATTTCTTGGTATGATTGGTTTGCTATAGTAAACTTTTTCAAAACTTTTATTATGGTTGGTTAGATTAATGTATTGATATATGAAAAAAAAGTCACAATAAATTAAATTCTACACACACACATCCATTATGTACGTACCATATTGTTTGTATGAAATTATTTTTAGAGAGATGTTTTATCCAAATTAAATTTATTATGCGAAAAGTATCGTATTGATCCTAAATGAATGGTTTAGTTTATTCAATGAAAATAATAATATTTTAAACCAATTATCCAAACATCCTGTTGTATAATTATTATCCCAATGAAATAGAAGAAAGACAACCAAAAAATTTTGTCATGAATCAACAATTTCATTCCATAGGGTCCCACCCAAGTTAGGTTTGGACTCCTAATATTTTCGTGCTCTAATCCATTTTCATCTTTAAAATTTTTAATCATTTCTTTCCATTCATATATTAATAATAAAAAAAGATATTTGTACAAACTTTTAGAATAATATGTTGGCCACTTTGAAACTAGGCACACACTTCAATAATTATATATATATATATATATATAGAAGTAAAATCTTGTGGAAATTTCGTTCAATGGGGTTGATAGGATGTGATTGTTACTTTTACCTCGTTAAATATAAGAGCTAGAAAATTTTTAAATATTTTTTGAAAAATGTTTCTTGTTTACCAGATAGCTAGGGCATTGCGAGAGGTAGGTTGGACTGAGGCTTCTTTCAACTACATGCGGCCACAAGGAAGGAGTCGCATATTTTCTTAATATAGAGTCTGAGCCGAGACTATGACCCGTTTGTAACTTTCCTATCTATTTTTTGTTTCCCGTTTCTAATTGGATTAAGAAATCTAAACATTTGACCACTATTTTTATTTTTTATTTCTTATTTTTTAAAAAAGGTATTCTCAAAACTATATAAAAATTTTAGAAATTTCTTATTCTTATTTTCAGTTTATTGCAACGTAAATAAAAAGTATTGTTTTATCATTGTTGAATTTATGGGTGTTGCAAGTCATACAATTCTATTTTTCTTTATTAGAAATGAAGAAACAAGAATAAATAACAACAACGTTACCAAACGAGCTCTAATTTTTTTATTTGACTCGTTCAAAAGAATTGAGTATGATATTTCATCCTCAGAGGACTCGTGGCTTTTACGTAGTTGTGGGAATGAAGGGTTTATTTTAAAGAAAACAACAATTGTGAAGTGGGCTAGATGTGAATTGAGAGGTCTGAAAGTGGCCTTGACCAATAAATTAGACTAAAGATATGTTGAGTAATTTTCAACTTATTTTTCTATATGACATATAATGTTAGTAGTGAGGACACCATAATTTGCACTATATTCAAGTGTTGCTTGATTTTTATTACAAAACCCTTGCTCCCTCAGAGAGCTTTGGTTCATGAATTTGATATATTTGAGCTTGCATTGTTTGGATGAGGAAGTCGAGTATTGTGTAGCCTCTGTTTGGATGTTGAGTTTATGTAGTCTATGAAACTTGCAATCTCATGGTAAGTAAATACATGTAATATACTATAGCCAGAGATTTCGTCTAGGGCGTTCTCCATCATTAAAACGTCTATTATTGAAAAAAAAAACAAAGACACTCGTATAGATGACGGTCACATTGTTTCGTGTCTGTCAATAAAAGTCGAATTTACTATAGTGTATGAAAACACATTTGAAGCTATAGTCAAATTTTAAAAACAAAAATAAATTTTTAAAAATTTGAAAAAAAAAATTGGCTTTGAACATGTCTATAACAATTATTAACCAGACAAATTGAGATGATTCTAAACTTAATTTTTAAATATAGAAAAACTAGAAAATGAAAGGGCTATCGACGGGGTTTAATTATTAGTGAATTTTCAAAACAAAAAAAAACAAGATTTGAAACTATATTTTTTAGTTTTTAAAATTGAGCTTAGATTTTTAAAATATTCTAGAAGAATATATAACAAAGTAAAAAAGAATAATAAATAAAATAGTGTTTACCACCTAACATTAAAAATAAATTAATTATCACACTAACATAATTTATTTGTTGGGAGAAGATAATATTATCTCGCTTTTTTTTAGTATAACAAATTAGAAGTACGAGGGTCTAAACTCAATTATCATTTTTTAATATAACATGTGGAGATAGTGGATCGAATTACAGTTTAACTATGCTCTTGTACATAATAATTTCTCACTTAAATGTGTAGATTAGTTTGAGTAGATATGTTACTGCATTATGGATAGCTCTAAGTGGACGTTGAAAATGAATTATTTCCTTAACAAAACAAATAAATTGATCAATTGTACAGACGCTTGTATTTCATAAAAAAAAAAAAAAAAAAAAACTACATCACAAAATAAACAAAAACCAAAAAAGAAAAGTACACATAACATAAAAGGAAGGTAAATCAACTAATTATTTTGAGTTTTTTTTTTTCTTTTTTGTTTGAGAACAATCATTATTTTGAGGTTGATGAGGCAAAGTAAGGTTTTGCAAGCACCTCCAAGTGTTGTATTCGATGCATGGTGATACCGAAAACTTCACTCATATCCAAATCCTTTGCTTCAATCCCATATGGAAGCTCCCAATCAAAGCTATGCAGAAGCTGAGCCAAAGCAAGTTCAATCGTGGCTATCCCCATTGTAATACCTGGACAAATCCTTCTTCCAGCTCCAAATGGAATGAACTCAAAATTTTGCCCTCTGAAATCAACATCGCTGTTCATAAACCTTTCTGGGTCGAACTTTTCAGGCTCTTTCCACGATTCTGGGTCTCTCCCGATGGCCCAAGCGTTCACAAAAAATCTTGTTTTGGCCGGAATGTCGTAGCCTTCAATGGTGATGTCTTCCATCGATTCTCTTGGAACCAGAACCGGCGCCGGCGGATGCAGCCGGTGTATCTCCTTCACCACAGCTTTCAAATATGGCAGTTCAGAAACATCCTTCTCCAGTACAACTGTTCTGTCGCCCATGATGCTTCGAACTTCGTTTTGTGCTCTCTCCATTACCTTTGGATTGGTTATGAGCTCAGTCATCCCCCAATCAAGGATTATAAATGTCGTGTCTGTTCCTGCAACAAACATGTCCTAGGATATATCCCAGAAAATTGGTAAGATATTGGGTAAAATTTAAGTAAATAGACAAGTAATTTAATGGCAAAAGTTGGAAACAGGGGAGTTTACAGGGCAAACACAGGGGAATTTACAGAGAGGGTGAAGTTTCCAGTAGCTATATCCCAGAGAATTGGTAAGATATTGGGTCAGATTTAAGTAAATAGACGAGTAATTTAATGGCTAAAATTGATTAGTTTTGATGGTATCAAATATGCATGGATGTGGGATCCTTAACAAAAAAAAATAAGGCAAAAACAGGGGAATTTGTGAAGTTTTGAGTGGGTATACCAAGATGACGGCCTTAACATTATCCATGGTGAGGGGAATTTTGTCATCAGATCCATTCTTCTGGATATCAAGCAAAACATCGACAAGATCCTTGGCTTCTCCCAAGCTTCTCCTCTCGGGGCTGAGATGTTCCTCTATAACTTGGTCAAATATTCTATCGAAGCCTTTAAAGGTTCTCACAAGCCTCGATTTCATCCCCGTCAAAGTGTTAACAAACGCCAAGGAAGGGAATAAATCTCCGACGCTAAAACCGCCGAGCAAAACTTGGTACTCCTCGAGCAGTTCTTGAAACCCATGAAGATGGTACTCTCCCCCGCCGGAGAATTCCCGGCCGAGCGCCATCCGGCAGAGCACATCGTTGGCGTACAGAGCAAGAATCTTGGTGAGATCTAATGTTTCGGGGTAGGGCGATTGGGCGACTCTGTGGACCAAACGGGCCACTTCTTGTTGCCTAACGGAGGCGTAGGATTGGACCCTTCTGGCGCTGAGGAGCTCGAGGATGGTGATTTTTCTGATGTGGCGCCAGTATGAGCCGTAGGGGGAGAAGACGATGTCGGTGCAGTTGTAGAAGATGTGTTGGGCGGAGTGGAGGAAGGGGCGGCTGCAGAGGGCGAGGTCGTGGGTTTTGAGGGCTGCTTCGGCTAATTTGGCGGAGGAGATGACGACGGTGGGGATTTGGCCGAGGCGGAGGAGAATGATAGGGCCGAATTTGTGGGAGAGACGGCGGAGAGACAGGTGGGGGAGGTGGCCCAGCTGGTGGAGATTTCCGATTAAGGGAAGCCTTGGTGGGGACGGCGGGAGATTGAACTTTCTCTCGGCTTCTAGTTTCAATTTGGGGATTAGAATTAGGAAGAGAATGAAGAGGATTATGGCTGCTGAGAACCAGGAGATGAAAGCTTCCGCCATGGCCAGAAGCAGAGCCAGAGCCAGAGGGTTTCTTCAAAGGGAGTGAGCGGCAGATACTTTCGGAGCAGAGCACGGGTATTTATTTATATTTATATTCTTCATTATATTTGTTCTCATAGCATTAAAAAAATAGGCAAAAATACATTTTTGGTGACAAGGTTTGGGATAGGTATCAATTTAATAACGGAAGTTTCAAAAGCTTTTGATCCTTAAATTTCAAAGTGATGTATCCCATGAGTGTTAAAAGTTTAAAATTTGGTTTGAAATGGTCCTTGACCATTCTTTATCCAATTGACTTAATGAGTGACTGAACTTTTTTAATTTGCTGTGGTCCCTAACTAATCACTTGTTAATTGTCAAGTCATTTTTTCGTTAAGTCAACGATCAAAGAATACTTAGGAATCAGTTAAAATAAATTTTCAAACTTTAGGAACTGTTTATTTTGAAACTTAAAAGAACAAATTGACACCTACCCCGAGACAAAAAATGTATTTTTTCCAAAAAAATAATAATAAAAAAAACCTCCGTCCACTCACATATCGCAAGTGTGGTCAATTCAATTCTAACACAATGGAGTAAACAAAAAGACAAAAAAAAGGACACTCTCTGGCAATTTCTTCTTCCCTTTGCCAAAAAAGAAAAATAGTAATAATAAAAAAAATTATTCTTCCCTCTTGCTCAAGTTGGTCCCTTCCTGTGGAAAATGATAGCATGCCAATGGAGAAATTGAAAGGTGAGCTTATTTTAGCAATTATACCACTAGGTGAACTAATTTGGAGTCGGTAAATTAATGGAACTAAGATTAATATACACCAAAAGTTGAAATTAAAGTTTAAGAAGCTAAGACACCTGTTATAATTGAACTTGGCTGGCCAGGAATTTTTAATAGTACCATAAATGTAGAGAGAAGATTAACGTTTCATCTAAAATAAAATAAAATACATTAAAGAAATTGATTTCATCTAGACACCCATCTAAATTTTCTATTTGTTTTCAGTAAAATATATAAGGATGAGAATCGAACTCACAATCCTTAATTAAAGATATATGTCAATTACGGCTATGCTCGTTTTGACTATAAAAAATTATAAGTATATGTAAAAAGTTAGAATATTGACAATATATGTAAAAAGTTAGAATATAAAATTTTGTCAATAGATAAACTAATTTGGAACCAGTAAATTAATGGAACTAAAATCAATGTATTCCAGCAATTGAAATTAAAGTTTAATGATAGAGGTCGAATGTTGTTAACCAAGAATTTTTAATAATACCACGAAGATAGAGGTGGAAGATTAACCTTTGATCTAAAATAAAATAAAACATATTAAGAAAAATTACATTTGTACTATATTTGGAAAAATGAAAAATAGTGTTGTTTGTAAATTTTAAAAAACTATATGAATATGACTAATTTGAAACTGACGAGCTGATGATAGTAAAATTAATAAACTACCTATGACGTCCTCTAATCCTCTAATTTAAAGGTCGAACTTACATTCTATATATATTTTTTGTTACATCTACACTATATGTCTTGATACATTGAGTTATATATTTAAGTTGATATCTTACCCAATTTTAGCGGTCAATTTTCAAAACTGAAAACTGACCATATCAGACAGCAAAAATTTTGACCTAAAAATTGATCCGATCGATTCATATAAATCCCTATATAATTTTACTAAGCGACAAGAAATTCTTAGTAAAAACATGAATAGGCAAAAAATTTTGATTGTATCCGTTGGTCAAAATTTTGTTTGATGTTTCAACTTGGATCTTCTAAAATTCAGATGGCTTTTTTTTGTTCTTGATTCATTATATTGTCTTCTCATTTATGACTTATCCGTAAGCAAAAAGTCTAATTCCCAACGTTTGTTTCTAAATGACACATCTTGCATGTCTATGTATCTAAATATAAGTTGCATGTCAATGTATCTAAATATAAATCAATAAAACAATAATTCAGTGACACATTAACTTTCTACTAACAAAATAATTTATTTTTCAAAAAAATTTTAATTGAAAATTTTGATTACCTTGGGTGAAAACTTCAACATTTTAAAATATTAAGGATCAAAATCGAAAACTATTAAAAGAAAAAAAAAAAGGCCCACTTGCTATATTAAGCCCTTCTCTTACCACCAAAGAAAATAAAAATTCCCACTCAAAAAAAGAATTTACTTTCATCTCCGCTTTTGAGCTTAGGCTCATCTTCTAATTTGTCGATCAAGTTCACATGGCTCAAAAAATAGAAAAGTTGGGTTTATATAAAAGTTTGAAGAACTATATAGCATAAATTAAAAATTAATATATTTTTATGAAATGTCACTAACTTTTTATTATTATTCCTTCAAATGTAGTATAAATTTGACTATTTTTTTAGGTAGGGATGAGAAGTTCGAACTCATGATCTCCTGAAGCTCAACAAAATAAGACCTTATCAAACAAGTATGTTTTGCAAAAACAAAGCAATTATCAAACCCTTCATTAGCCATTGATTATTTGAATTTTGTTCACTTAGCAATGGATTTCATTTTGAAATGTTAAGTATGAGCTTTATCTGTTTTGAAAAAAAAAAAGAATCCCTTAATTTTATAAATTATTTTTAAAGAACCGTTTGAATGACACATATTTAATAATAATGGTCAATTTGAAATTATTTTAAGACCTTTAATTTTAGATGTTGGCCGTGAAAAATACGATCACTTCTTGGTATTATTGGTTCGATATGGTAAATATATTCAAATTTTTAATTATGGTTATCTAGATTAATGCATTGATAGATGAAGAAAAAAAAAATAATAAATTAAATTTATTCAATATAGATGTAGGATGTAATTATTACTTTGAATGAAGGGTTTATTTTTAGTTAAAAAAAAGATGAAATTTAAATGGGTTGGATGTAAATTGAGAGGCGTGAAAGTATCCTTAACTTATTTTTCTACATAACGTATGATGTCAAATCAACCATAACCATACGAAGGATTTAAAAAATAATGCCAACTTTCTTTCAAATTCTTGGTATACCTTTCACTATCTTTACAAACACCCTTCAATGTAGTTTGATGACCCTTTTGCTTTAATTTTAGTTTTCTGTTTTAAAAAAAATTATATTTATTTTTTACAATTTAGTTGGTATGTTCTTCTTCTCTCAAAAATTATTTTTGAATTTATAACTAAATTTCAAAAACAAAAATAGTTGTTTTCTTCAAACTTTGGCATAATTTTGAAACTATTTATAAGAACTATTAAAAAAAATTGAGACATAGTTGTAAGTAATGTTTTTAAGCTTAGTTTTTAAACCAAAAAATGAAATGGTTATGAAAGGAGATTTAATTATTAGGTAAATTTTAAAATAAAAAATATTTTTTAGTGTAAAAAAGAAGGGTAAAAATAGTGTTTACCATCTAAAATAAAAGATAAAATAATTACAAATAAGTCATAAGATAACTAGATGAGGGTCTATTTGGTAGACAATCTGTATTTTGTTTGTTGTGCGATCCAACCTATGCTGAGTTGCTGATCTCAAAGAGATATGTTTATTGCACCACACATGTAGATTATCAACTGAGTGTGAAAAATGAATTATTTCCTTGACAAAATAAATAAATTGACCAAATGCAAAGCCATTTTATTTAATTAAAAAACTACACCACAAAATAAATAGAAATAAGAAAAACTAAAGTAAAAGTACATATAATATAACAGGAACATTAATTAACTAATTATTAGAAAATACTTGCTCCAAGGAGCTTCTTTACTAACTTATTATTATTTAATGCTAACTTATTATTTTGAGATTATGAGGCAAAGTAAGGTTTTGCCAGCACCTCCAAATGTTGAATTCGATGCATGGTGATACCAAAAACTTCACTCATATCCAAATCCTTAGCTTCAATCCCATTTGGAAGCTCCCAATCAAAGCTATGCAGAAGCTGAGCCAAAGCAAGTTCAATCGTGGCTATCGCCATTGTAATACCTGGACAAATCCTTCTTCCAGCTCCAAATGGAATGAACTCAAAATCTTGTCCACTGAAATCAACATCTGTGTCTATGAATCTTTCTGGGTCGAACTTTTCAGGCTCTTCCCACGATTCGGGGTCCCTCCCAATGGCCCAAGCGTTCACAAAAAATCTCGTTTTGGCCGGAATGTCGTAGCTTTCAATGGTGATGTCTTCCATCGATTCTCTTGGAACCAGAACCGGCACCGGAGGATGTAGCCGGTGTATCTCCTTCACCACAGCTTTCAAATATGGCATCCTAGAAAGATCGCTCTCCGATACCAATCTTCTGTCGCCCACAATGCTTCGTACTTCCTTCTGTGCTCTCTCCATTGCCTTTGGATTGGTTATGAGCTCAGTCATCCCCCAATCGAGGATTATAAATGTCGTGTCTGTTCCTCCAACAAACATGTCCTACAATATATCCCAGAAAATTGGTAAGATTCAAGTAAAAAGACAAGTAATTTAATGGAAAAAATGTTTAGGATCCCGCGTCAAAAACGTCGAAGACATAAAAGAGTTTATAAGATATAAAGGCTACTCATTTCGATGGGATCAATATGCATGGAGCTTAACAAAAACAGGGGAATTTAAAGAGAGGGTGAAGTTTTGAGTAACTATACCAAGATGATGGCCTTGACATTATCCATGGTGAGTTGAATTTTGTCATCAGATCCGTTCTCCTGGATATCAAGCAAGACATCGACAAGATCCTTGGCTTCCCCCAAGCTTCTCCTCTCGGGGCTGAGATGTTCCTCTATAACTTGGTCAAATATTCTATCGAAGCCTTTAAAGGTTCTAACAAGCCTCGATTTCATCCCCGTCAAAGTGTTAACAAACGCAAAGGAAGGGAATAAATCTCCGAGGATAAAACCGCCGACCAGAACTTGGAACTCCTCCAGCAATTCTTGAAACCCATGAAGATGGTACTCCCCCCCGCCGGAAAAATCCCGGCCGAGCGCCACCCGGCAGAGCACATCGTTGGCGTACAGAAGCAGAATCTTGGACAGGTCCACGGCGTCGGGGTACGGCGATTGAGCGACTCTGTGGACCAAACGGGCCACTTCTTGTTGCCTAATGGAGGCGTAGGATTGGACCCTTTTGGCGCTGAGGAGCTCGAGAATGGCTATTTTTCTGATTTGGCGCCAGTAGGAGCCGTAGGGGGAGAAGGCGATATCGGTGCAGTTGTAGAAGATGTGTTTGGCGGAGATGAGGAATGGGCGGTTGCAGAGGGCGAGGTCGTGGGTTTTGAGGGTTGCTTTCGCTAATTTGGCGGAGGAGATGACGACGGTGGGGATTTGGCCGAGGCGGAGGAGAATGATGGGGCCGAATTTGTGGGAGAGACGGCGGAGAGAGAGGTGGGGGAGGTGGCCCAGCTGGTGGAGGTTTCCGATTATGGGAAGCCTCGGTGGGGATGGCGGGAGATTGAATTTTGTCTTGGTTCCTGGTTTTGGTTTGAGGATTAGAATTAAAATGAAGAGGAAAATGGATAATGAGAACCAGAAGGTGAAAGATTCAGCCATAGCCAGAGGCAGAGGCAGAGGCAGAGGATTTCTTCAATGGAACTGGTGGCAGATACATGGGAGCATCGAACGGGTATTTATTAATGAAATGTATATAGTACTATAGTTCAATTCAAGTAGCTTATTTTGTCAAAAAAAAATTTAAACTATCTACTTTACTAATAATTTCAAACTTCATCATCATTTTTTTTAATATTTTATATAGACAATCCTATCATACTTTCTTTAGAAAAAAACTAAGGTTAAATTATTATCAACGGAGTATAGTTAAGTTGATGGAGTACCTGTTGTCGTTGCTCTAGAAGTTGATGGTTCTATTTCTAATCTTTGAAATTGTTGAACTAAAAAAACTAAAAACTAATATCAAATTAGGTACTTATAAAATCATAGTTTTTTAGTGTTTATTCTATAGAAATTTTTAGTATTTATAACGAACAAAGTAATATTATAATATTATACATAATTGTTTATTATAATTTAGTTTTCAATATTACTTAATCTGACGGTTTATAGTAAATGGATCTAAAGTTATATTTATGAAAGAATCATTTTTTACTCTTAAACTTAAAAGTTGTATTGATTATCATAACTTTTAATTTCATCAAATTTAACTCTAAACTTAAATAAGTGTTGCAATTTTTCCACCTATCCCATCTCCATTCATTCACCCACTAATTGTAACCAGAGAAAAAAAACTCACTGATTTAGTGAAAATCAATCTTTGCACAAATTAAATTTAATTAAAGCACAAAATCAACTAATAAATAAGATTTTATAATCATCAAACAAGTATGTTTTGCAAAAGGAAAAAAAAAAAAAACAATTATCCAACTGTTGACTAGCCATTGATTTATTTGAATTTTGTTCACTTACCAATGGCTTTCATTTTGAAATGTAAATTAGGAGCTTCATCTCTTTTGAAAAAAAAATCCCTTAATTTTATAAATTATTTTTAAAGAATTATTTGAATGACAGATATTTTATAATAATGTTCAATTTGGAATTATTTCAAGACCTTTAATTCTAGAAGTTGGTCGTGAAATATAGAATCACTTGGTATAATTGGATCACTATGGTAAATATATTCACAATTTTTATTATGATTAGCTAGATTAATGTATTGATTCTACATCATATAGGTGTATATCTTATCGAGATTATTTTGAGAGAGGTGTTTTGTCAAAAATAAATAAATAAATTTATTAGGTGAAAAGTATGATATGATTTAATTTATCTAATAGAAAAAATAAGATTTTAAGTCGATAGTCACAATATCCTGTTATATAATTATTCTCTTACTGAAATAGAAGAAAAACAACTAAGAAATTTTGTCATGAATATTCTCTCCATGCATACATTAATAATAATAACTTCAATAATAGTTTATTGAATCAAAATCTTAAGGAGAATTTACTCAATATCGTTGATAGAGTGTGATTATTATTTTTATATAGTTAAATATAGGAGCTATAAAATAAGAAATCACATATTTTGTTGTAAGGGAGGCCCAACTAAGAAGTAAGCCACTTTGCTTTGGCTTACAAACTTTTTCATTTAACTTGTTTAGAAGGTGGAGTATGATCATATATATTTCATCGTCATTGAGTGGTTTTTGTGTAGTTCTTTGAATGAAGGGTTTATTTTTAGTTTTAAAAAAAAAAATGTGAAATGGGCTGGATGTGAATTCAGAGGTGTGAAAGTAAAGCCCGATCCTATTTTTTTTTTTCTTTTTTTCTTTTTAATTTAAAGAGTTCGATGTTGAGTAATTTTTGACTTAAATTTCTACCAAACATATGATTCCAAATCAGCTATAACCATATGAAGGGTTTCGATTTTTGCTTTTTTTTTTGTTTTAAAAAATAATGTCTACTCTCTTTTAGTTTTTTGGTTTATTTTTCCTTATTTTTACCAACACATTTAAGAATGGTTGGATAATCATTTTGCTTTTAGTTTTTTATTTTTAAAAATTATACTTATTTTTTATAATTTAATCGGTAAGTTTTTCACTTATCCAGAAAACATATTTGAATCTCTGACTAAATCCCAAAGACAAAAACAATCTTTTCTTCCAAATTTGGTATAGTTTTTGAAACTATTTATAACAACCATTAAGAAAAACAATAATAATAATAAATAAATAAATAAAAAGGTTGAGACATAGCCATAAGTAATTTTTTAAGCTTAATTTTTAAAAATAAAAAACAACAAAATAAATGGTTATCTAATGGGGTCTAATTATTAGTTAAATTTCAAAATAAAAAATAAGTTTCAAAATTTTATTTTTTAGTTTTTAAAATTTAGCTTAGATTTAAAAAATAGTTTTAGAGAATGTATAATAAAGTAAAAAAAAAAAAGAAGATAAAAATAGTGTTTGCAATCTAAAATTAAAAATAAAATAATTATCAAATAAGATAAGACTGCTTGGTAGATAACATTCTTTTTCTTGTTTTCCGATTCCCCTAAAATGAATCTAGTGAATTATCCGTTTGGAACGTTTGTTTCTGAAAAACTGTATGCGATCTAAAGAGTGGAAATTATAAAACACCATTTTTTATGTTTGGAGTGTTTTTCGATTTTTAATTTGGAACTTTAAAATGCATGATTTTCATGAAAAAAAAAACTTTGATAAATATACTATGTTATAAATTCATTTATTTATTTTTAAATTACAACATATAAAATATAATAATATCATAAATTATACAATATTCTAAAACAATAATTTTACAAAATTTATGACAAAAATGTTAATAAATTAATTAATATTATTTAATATGGAACTAAATATTTGTTCGGTAACTCCAACTAGTTTACAAATATATTATTAGATAGGTGAACATCTTTTTTAAATTGAGATTCAATTTTTAAATCTACTACCAAACACATATTTAAAAATACTGAAAACAACTCGTTCTCAGATGACCAACCAAATGCACTATACTTTATTTGTTGGGAGGAAATAATAATTCTTACTTAATTGTGTACGTGGGCTCAAATACATATGTTATTTGCATCATGCATGTAGCTTCTCCCGTGGGTGTTAAAAATGAATTATTTCTTTAACAAAGTAAATAAATTGACCAAATGCAAAACACTTATTATTTAATAATAAAAAACTACATCACAAATAAAGAATAAAAAAGAACTAGTTAAAACGAGCAATAGCTTAAACACAAAAGTATACATAATTAAAAAAAAAAAACTAAAGTAAAAGGACATATAATTAATAAAACAGGATAGTTAATTAACTAATTATTTTGAGATTAAGGAGGCAAAGTAAGCTTTTGCCAGCACCTCAAAGTGTACTCGATGCATTGTAATACCAGAAACTTCATTCATATCCAAATTCTTAGCTTCAAAAAAATAATAATAAATAAATTTATTTTGCGAAAAGTCCAAGTGTATTTGATGCATTATGATACGAAAAACTTCACTCATATCCAACAAATTCTTAGCTTAAAAAAAAATAATAATAAATTTATTTCATGAAAAGTATCATGGGTTTAATTTATTAGTCAAAATACCATGTTATATATAATTATTCCCAAGGAAAGATAAGAAAAACAACCAATCAATTTTGCCATAAATTGACCCTTTCTTTTCATAGGGACTCACCCCATGTCAGGTGGAGATTTCTCACTAAGATGGAGACGTAATGTGTACGGAGAATATATTTCATGCCCTGATCCATTTTCATCTCCAAAATATTTAATCATTTTCTCTCATTCATACATTAATAATAATAAAATTTTAAAATGATACGTAATTTTGAAACTATTGCACACACCTCAATAATGGTTTATTGAATCGGAGAATTTATTCAATATACGAGCAAGAATATTTTAAATATTTTGTGAAAAATGTTTAAAGATAGAAACTACATATTATAAATTAAAAAAAAATCACAAAATTTTCTTGTTTGTAAGGGAGCCCCAACTAAGACGTATGCCACTTTGCTTTGGCTTACTAAACCTTTTCATTTAGCTTGTTTAAAAGGTGGAGTATGATCATATTTCCTCCTCATTGAGTGCTTTACGTAGTTTTTTGAATGAAGGGTTTACTTTTAGTTTAAAAAAAATGTGAATTGAGAGTCCCACCTTGAGTAGCCTTTTAACTTATTTTTCTACGTAACATATGATGTCAAATCAACCATGTAACTATACGGAGGATTTAATTTTTTGTTTTTTTCTTATATTTTAATAAATAATGCCTACTCTCTTTTAACCTTTTTGTATATCTTAACTATTTTGACAAGGACACTTCAGGGTCGTTTAATAACTATTCCGTTTTTAGTTTTATGTTTTTAAAAATTATACTTATTTTTTACAATTTCATTGGTAAGTGGTTCACCTCTCTTGAAAACATACTTGAATCCGTAACCAAGTATCAAGAAAATGTATATAATTCATGTATATTTTAAGCTTAATTTTTAATGGAAATGACGATGTGGGGGATTTGGCAGATGCGGAGGAGAGATAGGTGGGGGAGGTGGTCTAGCTATCGATTTTAATTTGGGGATAATGTTAATGATAGAATTAACCATTACATTCAAATGGGAAGGAAACAATAATGCAGGAGCTCGAATGTAGGACCTCCCGTTTTAATACCATGTTAGGATGAATAAACTATCACTCAACCCAAAATGTTAAGCTGGTTCGTTGGGTAAATTTAATTCATATATAAATCTCAACAATGCAGAGGGAGTGTTAAGAATTCATATATGAATTAAATTTATCCAACCCATCAACATAAGTTTTTTCGTTGAGTGGTGGTTTATTGATCGTATCGGAGTGTAAGGTCTTATATTTAAATTCTTGTCTTACTCTTTCGAGTCGAATGATAGTCCATTGAGATGTTAGAATATATTTGGAAGAGAATGAATAAGATAATAGATGCGGAGAATCATTCTTTCCTTTTCTTCTGGGAAAATATTGCATCATATTATGATCACAATCATGACTTGATCTTGTTTTATTTCCACAAGAATGGATGGAATCGGTAAGGAGTTGTTTATTTTATTTTTTATTGTTTTCTATTACTTCAAAATAACTTGACAAAATTTAGGTTAACTTCATAATCTTTAAAGTTTTTCTCAATTCGAATCTTAAATCTTCTAATATTTTCAATTTTATCTTTTAACGTATTCAAAATTTTTAATTAGATTAAATTTTTATAACATAAAACTAATGTGACATTAAATTATTGTTTTATTGACATGTTTAGATTCATAAACATTCTAGACATGTGTTAGAAAAAAAAGTGAATTTTGTTAATCAATGGATTGAGTTTTACTCATGCACGAGTTAAACTTCATGAGTCAAGTAATATTCGAGCGACATATTCAAGTATCTAAATATGTTCATATAACAAATTTATCAAGTTTTTGTTCATACATTTTAACAAATTTTTGTATGGAATGACATAATTGATAATTTCTAATACATTAAAGTTAAAATCGAGAATTTTAAAATATAAGACCAAATTGAGAATATATATTTTTACTTAAATATAATCAAATAATTAAGATTAATGGGATAATGTTAGGTCCCCTCATTTATATTTTTTCATTCTCATTTATATAAAGAAGACAACCATTAAGTTTTACATAGGTTAGTTTGAATTTCCACCTCAATCTGTGTGAAATTACAAGAATGGGTCGCTATGAAATTACAAGAATGGACGTTCCCATTTTTTCGTAAAAAGGCCCGTCGTTGAAATCAAAGCCCATTACAGGAAAATAAGGCCCAACAGAAGCATTCGGCAGTCCAGATCTAGGCCCACTTAAATAATTAAATTTCTTTTTTATTTTTTATATTTATGTTTAAATAGTAACTTGGAATCTTATCCTTTGTTCCTTGTAGCATATACTTCCTAACACAATCCGGAAAAGCTAACCGAACCATGGTTAGGATTAACCCTGGGTTAGCTATTAAAATCATTGACCGAGTTTTGGAAAGGAGATTCCATCTAAATCTACGGTTCCTTCTCCGCGACGTGGACGGTTAGATTTCCTCTCATCCTCCTCATGCTTCGTTGTTAGGTTAAAATTAGGGTTGCGTTCCCATTCCATTCCACAAACTTCCTTTTGCGAAAGAATATTTCTTCTCGTCTCCTCCTTTTTCCTCCCCACGGTTCTTCAATCTCCGTCTTCCTTCACGGATAAACTCTGCTGATTTTCTGCGAGATCATGGAGATGGAGCGCATGATCGAGTTTCCTCATACCCATCTTGATCGGAGGCCCCGAAAGCGGGCTCGTTTGGGCTGGGACGTTGTCCCCGAGGCCCCAAAGGTATAATCTTGGGTCTTTCTTTTCAGATCTGATTTTATTTCGTGTTGGCTCTGGTCTCGTAGAGCTAGATCTGCCGGAATTTTTTTGTTTAGGTATGTATTAGGGTCTCACATCAAGGTATACTCTCTGATCAGCATAGCCAATATGTGTTCTTTTTTTTTTCCTATTCTTGATTTACTTCTTTTGACGATTTTTTGACATTTTTCTATGTTTTTTAATTTTATTTTATGAGTCGATTTCTTTTCCCTGAAGCTTCGTTATTGATCTGTTGAATTAACAAATTTTTTATATTTCATTTGAAAGCTCGAATCGGATCAGGTAACAAACGTTCTTTATTCTGATCGAAGATTATTTCAAACATTTATTTTGCTGTTATGAATGACCTTTGATTATAATTTTTGTTATTTTCCACGATATGTTTTTCTAGGCTTTTTTTGTTTCTTTTTCCTCTTCCGGGTCTGTGTACCATGCATCTGATTTGTATTTCATATTTGTCCCAGCATTTGCTTCCCAACTGTATTTATTGAAAAAAATTTTGCAATTTCAATTGTGTTGTGGAAAATGAAGACTTTTGGTGAGGATATTAGGTTTAGGAAGGGCAAACTTTTATATGAATGGGTGACTGTGTGTAGGCTCAGGTAGGAATTTGTTGTGGACAAGAGATTGCGAATATGCCAAGCTTTGCATCTTCAAGAGCACCATCAGATCATTCTTCTAATCCCCTATTTGTTAAGGGAGTGGCTCGTAATGGTTCTCCCCCCTGGCGAGAAGATGACAAAGATGGACATTACATGTTTGCGCTTGGAGAAAATTTAACTTCTCGCTGTAAATACACTTGACTATAATTAAAGAAACTTTTATGTGCTATCAAACTTGCTCATCGTAGCTCTCTTCTCATACAAATTAGTTTCTCCGCTTATTTTAATGAAGGATATAATCTGACTATATCTAAAACATTATTTATCATTGTCACTTACATTATTTTTAATAATTGAGCTCATCTGTTTCTCGTTAAATTTTTCAAATCATTACTTATTTGGAATGGCTTAGGGACTAGCAAGGATTTGCTAATTACCATATATTTTCTGGAGGTTGTTTCTTTTTCTTACTCTGTCAATTTTTTCTTTTGCGGCAGACAGAATACACAGCAAAATGGGCGAGGGTACTTTTGGACAGGTTTTGGAGTGCTGGGATAGAGAAAGAAAAGAAATGGTTGCAATAAAAATTGTGCGTGGAATTAGGAAATATCGTGATGCAGCTATGATTGAAATTGAAGTTTTGCAACAGCTTGGAAAGCATGATAAAGGTGGCAATCGGTGAGTATTGTTTTTGTTGTAAATCTTTCTTACTGCCATAGTTGGCACTCTAGCTTTTGTCACCTTTGTTGCTATGGTTAAATGGCTTTATTCCTTGCAGTTGTGTTCAAATACGGAACTGGTTTGACTATCGTAACCATATCTGTATTGTAAGTATTATAAGGCTGTTTTATCATGGATTAATTTCCCCGATTCACCAAATATGGGGGGTTAAGATTTGAGGGTGAACTTAAATGGTTTCAACAGGTGTTTGAGAAGCTTGGGCCAAGCTTATACGATTTTCTACGGAAAAACAATTATCGCTCCTTTCCCATTGACCTAGTTCGTGACATTGGCAGACAACTGTTGGAATGTGTAGCATGTGTGTAGTATTTTTATTGAACCTAGTCCCTTTTCTTTTCCATTCCAAGTGTCTTATGTTTGTTGCAAGATATTAAGTCAACCAATTTTTAAAATTAAATGGTTATTTTGTATCTGTTGCATATTTCATTTTGTTTTCTAGAATTTTATTTAAATTGTATGCAGAGTCAGTTTCTTATTATTTTCTGTTCTGTATTCTAATAACTGCTTTGACCTTTGATAACCAGTCATGCATGACCTACGGATGATTCATACTGACTTGAAGCCGGAGAACATACTACTGGTATCGGTAGATTATGTGAAAGTACACGACTATAAGGTATTTGTAGTTTTCGATCTGGTATCTTATTGGAATTTCTAAGTTCTTGCTTGATCTCTTTTGGTTATTTGCTCTAATTATTTCGACAATTGTAGCAGAATTTGTCTCGATCACCGAGGGATAGTACTAACTTTAAAAGAGTGCCCAAGTCAAGTGCTATCAAGGTTATTGATTTTGGTAGCACCACTTATGATCGTCAAGATCAGAATTACATTGTGTCAACACGCCATTATCGAGCACCAGAGGTTATTCTTGGTAAGGGATTTTGACTATTTTGACTATTTTCACATTTTTCATTCTTTTGTGTGGTTTGATTGAGTGTATGATTTTTAATAACAAATGTTTTGTAGGTCTTGGATGGAGTTTTCCTTGTGATATTTGGAGTGTTGGGTGTATTCTGGTCGAACTATGCTCGGTAGGTGCATCTTTAATCTAATACATCATTTGTGTCGAATAAAATTTATGTTAGAATTGATTTTATTCGTTTTTTGGTTTTAGTATGTGATTAAATTTTCAATGCATTATTTGTCTTAGGGTGAAGCACTGTTTCAAACTCACGAGAACTTGGAGCACCTAGCAATGATGGAGAGAGTGCTTGGTCCATTGCCACAGGAGATGCTGAAGAAAGTAGAGTGAGTGTTTCAAACATGGTTTTTGCTTTTCCGTGTTAAACATCAATTAAGAAACATAGGTTCTGAGATTTTTTTATTTTTTTTTGGCATATCAATAGTCGACATGCAGAAAAATATGTTAGAAGAGGTAGATTAGACTGGCCAGAAGGTGCAACTTCGAGGGATAGTATCAAGGCTGTTCAAAAGCTGCCTCGTTTACCGGTTTGTGTTTTAACTTGTACTTGTTTAAAGGGCGTTGAAGGTATCTCTTTGTTTACAACTTTACACTTACTATTTCGTGAAAAAATACATGCAGAACTTGATAATGCAGCATGTGGACCATTCGGCTGGGGAATTGATTCAACTTGTGCAAGGGTTGCTTCGATACAATCCCGTGGACAGACTTACGGCGCGCCAAGCCCTAAAGCACCCTTTCTTTACAAGGGATCCCTTAAGGAGATAGCTGCGATTCCTTAACTGACTTTGCTTCAACTTGTCCCATCAACTTCCTGCAACAACTGTGTATAGCTGTGCGTGAATCTGTGGATCGACGAGAGGAGTATCTGCTGCGATGATGTAAATATGTGATATGTGCTCCAAGCAGAGTTTTGCAATGTTGCGAAATTTGAAAATGATTCCCTAATGTTTAAATTGTCCAGAGAGAGACATGCTAACTTTACCTTTTTAGTGATGGTTATACTTGCAAATGTTTCAACTTAATTTATGCTATTTATACTTATATATCTCAAAAAAAAAAAAAAATCTAAAATGAGATGTACTGTGATAATTTGAAAGTAGTGGTTATGTTTTTTTTGTTAGTCTATTCATTGTGGGGTGGCTGTTCAATAGGTTGTTAGAATAGGGAAATTGTTAGTGGCATAAATCAAAGTTAAATTTTGTACCTTAAATTGCCTTGTAAAAAAGAATAATGTCTTTCAATTGCATAATAATTTTAAGAGTCAAGTAATTGAGACTCTAACAATCCTTCCTTACCTTGTTCAAAATACTATGGAGCCTCTCTTCAAATAGTTGTGTGTCTACTCTCAATTTCGTTGAGAAGCTGTTATTTTTCTAAGCCGACTTCTGTTCATCTAGAGGACGCTAAGCTCTACTACCGCTTCCTACTTGTAATTCCACACGAGAATAATAGTATGATAATGTCTATTTCTAATATATAATTTCCATAATTTTACCTAAAAAGACGTACATGAATTAACTTCATCTTTTATCTTGCAATTATCACATATGCAGTCGGCATCAAATCTCCACTGACTTTGGAGCCACAATTCACTTCAATAATCCCATCTCTCTTTCTCTCACCTTCCTTCTTCCTTCTTTTACTTAAGCTCTTCAGAGCCAAAAACAGCAACTTATTGCCTCCTTCACCACCACAACTCCCAATAATTGCCAACCTTCGCCAAATAGGAACCCTCCCACACCGCTCTCTGGCAACTCTTTCTCAGAAATAGTGCCCCTCATGCTCCTCAAACTGGGCCACACTCCAACTCTGGTGGTTTCATATGCAAAAATGGCTAGACAAGTCATGAAGTCCCACGACATCACATTCTCCAATAGGCCCCAAACCACAGCTGCAAATCTCTTGCTATACAGATGCCACGACGTGGGGTTTTGCTCCTTACGGATATTACTGGAGACAAGCCAAAAAAATTTGCATTTTTAAGTGCCAAAAGAGTGGAGTCTTCCTAGCACGTGAGAGAAAAAGGATTCGTAAAGGCCGTGTTGGTGGTGAGACTGTGAATCTTAACAAGTTGTTTTTGGAGAGAAGTTTGAGGATGAAAGTGGAGACAGTAAATTTGAAGATGTGATAAGAAAGGTTATGGTGCTAATGGCTGGGTTTTATGTTGCGGATTTCTTCCCTGGTTTTGGAATTTGGATTGATGTGCTGAGAGGATTCATTGGAGATCTTAAAACAACTTTTGAAACATTGGATGCCTTTTTTGATGAGGTGATTGAAGAACATAAGAAAAAGATTAGGAGCAGTGATGATCAATCCGATGAAAAGAGCTCTGTGGATATCTTGCTCCAACTGCAGCAAAACGACACGTTGGATCATCCTTTCACTAAGGATAATTTCAAAGCAATTTTACTGGTTTCTTTCTATTCTCTCTCGCATGCACGCGAACACATTTGCCCGCGAACAATATTGAAATGTTTATATGCAACTTCTGTTGATTAAAATAAGAACTTGAACAGTTTTTTAGCATTTTATAAATAGAAAAGTAAATGGTAAAAATTTTAATGGTGATTAAAAAAAGATAAATGTCTAGTCATAAATACTTAAGTGTTTTTCTTTAACTGCACATAAAAGTGTGAACTTCATTAGCTTAGGATATAATTTTATTATTCTATTATAGACAAGTGGGTCACATTAAAATTTTTTAACTAATAACAATAAGACACATAGAAATGCTTACTAATCCTTTTTTTTAGGTTAAATGAGATGGTGTACTATCCATATTTTTTATTTTTTATTATTTTTAGGTTAAATGGTAAGTTTATGATTGCTAGATATTTAGTGTGGTATTTAATGTCTTTGAGCTGTAAAAAAATTCTAATATATAACTTTAAAAAGTGATTAATGAATCTATAAATTTTTAATCTGGTAGGTTTAGAAAGCATTTGAATTTTAAAATATGTCTAATAAATCTTTAGACTTAAAAATGTCTAGAAAATATGAGATACATTAGATACATAATTGAAAGTTTAGAACTAACTTATAATTTAAGGTTTGGTTTTACTTGTAAATGAGTATATGATTTGTCTTTGCAAGACATGTTTGTAGGGGGAAGTGAGACAACTGTCGTAGGTTTGGAATGGACAATGAGCCAACTGATGATAAACCCAATAGCCATGACGAAAGCTCAAGAAGTTAAAAGAGTGGTCGGAAAGAAGCCAAAAATTGAAAGGAAAGATATTGAAAAGATGGAGTACATGTTGTGTGTGTGTGATAAAAGAATCTCTGAGACTGCATCCACGGATTCCTTTACTCGTGCCATGAGAAACATCAGGAATCGTCAACTTTGAAGACGAAGGCTACCAAATTCCATAAAAAACCAGCGTTTGGATCAATGCTTGGACAATACAAAGAGACTCTAAGATTTGGGAGAGCCCAAACGAGTTCATTCAGAGAGATTCATGGAGAAGAGTTCAGTAGATTTCAAAGGCTAAGAGTTTGAATTCATTCCATTTGGGAGTGGGAGAAGGAAGTGCCCTGGAATGTCATTTGGGATTGCTTGTTTTTGAATATGCATTTGGCTAACCTTCTCTACTGGTTCCATTGGAAGCTACCAGAGGAGATATTGGACGTGACTGAAGAACATGAGCAAACTGTTCGCAAGAAAATTCCTCTCCATCTCAAATCAATACCCTATCCTGTGTAATTTAATTTTATTTGGGTGTTTCCTTAAGTGTGTGCGTTACAAAAATTTGGTATGTGAATAGCTCATATGTTATAATTAAACAAATAGCTGTTTGTAAATTAAAATAATATAAGTACATGTATTATGTAGGATTTGAATTCGGGCTTCCGATGTCAAACGCTTTGATAGATACTTAGACATGTACACTAGTGGATGGTACTAAGTCCAATTTACTCTCTCATGCCTAAAAAGTTGAAAAGTTAAGTAAGAATCTGTGAAAGTACCTTGCTCGCACTCTAGTCGGGGCCGTCTCCTTCAGTTGGTTTGATTGGGTGGTTTGTCTCTAGTCGAGTAGGACATCATTACAAAAATTAGGACTTTCAACGCCGAAATATTTTCGTCATTGGAAAGTAAATTTCGTCGCAAAATGTTGTCAGTGACGAAATCAGTTTCGTCGCAAGTTTCGCCATTCGTCGAAGACTTTAGGTGAAGAAAATACGCTTTTGTTGAAAATTTGCGACAAAAAGTAGTTTCGTTGCACAAACAACGTTTATATTAAATTTGAGACGAAAGTAGTTTTGTCGCACAAGCGCATTGACATTTCTGTCACTAATAATGTGGCTAGTGACCAAATAAAAACTTCATGGCTATTGCGACATATTCACGTTTTCGTCGCTTTTTTTATTTTAATTTTCATTATTTGCAAAGCTGAATTTCCATATAAATGAACACAATGTATAATCAACCTCAGAATTCGTCGCTAAAAATTTAAAAAGTTGGCAAAATTTTTGGATAATAATAGTTTCTGGAAATAAAAACAATTTAATTGGAGTACCTCAGTGGCGAATCTAGGATTTCAAGTTAGGAGCACAAATGCAAATAAATATAATGAAAAATATTCAATTTAACTTGTGTATCAATTTGCATCTTACATTTGGATAGGTGCAGTAATTTTCACTTATGTCACAAATTTGTCATTCAATAGATTTTCATTTGAAATTTGTTGAAAACAATATTCTCATGTGTCAAATAAGTTATAAAAAAAAATTTAATGAAAAATTGATAGGATTCAGACAAAGATAACAAATAGTTTTTTTTTTATTATTTATTTATAAGTTTTCACATAGTTATTTAACAGTAGATTTTATATATTAATCCAACCTTATTTTAGAAGCTTGATTTTTATAAATTAGTGAGTTTTATTGAAGCGGGGAATAACAATTATGACATTTATCTAAGTTTAGGATTATAAATTTAAATTTATTAAAAGAAATATGTTTCATGATATAAACAAAATTACACATATTTTGATTAAAAAAACTTAATTAGATATAAAAATTAAAATATTTTATTTTAAATGAAAAAATATTTTCAAAAAACTAAAATAGACTAAAGTTTAGAAATCGATCCCAACAAAAAGTATATTAAACAAATCAAAATAGAGATTCACCCATAAAAATATATTTGAAAACCAAAAATCAATAAAAACATATTAAAACAAAAATCAATAAAAATATACTTAAAAACAAAAATTCAATAGAAAATATTTAAAAACAAGACATAAAACAATAAAAATATATTTAAAAACAAAATTCAATAAAATTATATTTAAAAAAATCAATATAAATATATTTAAAAAACTTTAATCAATATAAAAAAGAAATAAACAATGCAGCCAAGAAGCAGAGGAAGTAAAAACAAAAATAAAAGAACGTGGGAATCGATCCTGAGAGGATGTAAAATCGATACAATTATATTTAAAAGAAAAAAATCAATAGAAAATATTTAAAAGCAAAACATAAAAGAATAAAAATATATTTAAAAATAAAATTTAATAAAATTATATTTTAAAAAATCAATATAAATATATAAAAAAAAACTTTAATCAATATAAAAAAGAAGAAGAAAAAAAAAAAAATGAAGCCAAGGCCCGGAGGAAGCCAAAAACAAAAATAAAAGAAGGTGAGGCACAAGGGGAAGAGAAAACCACTCAGCCACAGGATCTTATTGTAATTAATCATACTACATTATATATATTTATAATCCAGGGGGGCACATGTCCCTGTCTCAACGTGCATCCGTCCGGTCTAAATATATAATGAAATTTCTAAAAATAAAAACAACTAAATGTCTTTCTAAATTTATAATTAAGGACTTGTTTGGTAACATTCCTGTTCTTGTTTATGTTCCTTTCTTTTTAATAAAAAAAATGTGTTGCATGGTTTCAACTTTTAAAAATTCAAATATGATAAAAACAATATTTTTATTTATGTTTTAGAACAAATCGGAAATGGAAACAATAAAACATTTTGATTGTTACCAAAATTTCTATACAATTGTGTGAATGTTCACAAGAGAGAAACAAGAAACAAAATTAAAGTTAGTAGTAAAATACTTAGATTTCTTAAGAAAACTGGAAATGAGAAACAAGAAACGGGAACGTTACCAAACGAGCTATAACATTCTCTATCTTCATTCGCACCAATGTTACAAAATATGTATGAAAAATTGCATCAACTTTTGTTGTAGTATAAGTACAAAAATAAATTCAACATACCAATAGATCGAAGATTGTTCTAAGTCAAACACACTTAAAATTTAAAGTTCTTAGGATTGAAGTATTGAAAAGGAGAGTGCACTGGGCACTAGAAAATTGGGTTTAGTGACATAATTGTGATTAAGAAATATGAATATAAAATGTGAAACTGCCAAAAAGTGTTAATATCCTTTTTTTTCTTTGACACAAAATATCCTATTGTCTCTTTACCATTGATAAGAAACAGAATTTTTGTAGAGAGATTTTCCATTAACTCATTTATGAAAGAAATGTGGAATCCATCAAAAGCTTAGGTGTACTGAATCTCTAATAATAGAATTAATTTCTAAATAATATGAAGCATAAAAAGCATACCAGACGGAGATAAACATTTTCGTTAGAACTAATATATAAAATTATTTTTGTACGAAGTCATGACTTCTTGATGAAAGCAAGTATCAATTATTGTTAAGTTAAACTCGATGACTTTACAACAAATGGATGAAAAGATTCGAACTCATGACTTCTTGATGAAAGACAGATATCAATTATTGCTAAACTTGGACGACTATATAAATAAATTAGTGGTAGATATAAAAAAAAGAGAAAGGTCATATTTACAAATAGTTTTGGTCATCAATAAATTTGCATTAGCCACCGTTAAAGTTTTTTCCTTAAATCAACTCACAGAAAATACCCATTCTCACTTGTCTTGTTTCTTAAGCCGTGTAGGCATGAATGTTACGTGGCATTAAGTTTCTAATTCCAGATCCACCCTCAATATTATCATATTTACAAATACTTTTCCTCATCAATAAATTTGTAAATATCGTTAAAACGAACCTAACTCAACGGTTATTGATATAGAGTCCTAATTTATTTAAAATATTAATGGAAGGTGGGATTTCTGTCCAAATGTATTTTTGAAACGTTTATGAAATTTCAATAATAATATTAAAACTTTTGAAAGAAATCACTTGTCTCCTCCCTTCAAACTTTCTATTCTCTTTTGTTTCTCTATCCCATTGTTTGTTGGTTATGTGTTATCCTTCACCTACCTTCAACGATATCTTGTGTAAGTCACCTTGATCACATTTTTAATGAAAAATTATTCAATAAGACTACCATAATATTGTAATCGTCTCTATCGAATAAAAACGGTTGGATGCATGTTAAAAATTTGCATACCCCTTGATAATTAAGATATATAGATTTGAAATACTTTTTATAATTTCTCGACAGGTAAAATTACCTGTCATGGAAATCTCCTCTAATATATTGAATTGAGATCTTGACCGATGCTCGTTTGAATGGGCTCATGAGATTGTATTTTAAAACTAATTGGCAATGAGAGAGATAGTCCATGTCTATTATAATACGATGTCCCTTTTTCTTTTCAACGTGGTATCCTTAACATTGATATCACGGTTTCTCTTTCACATTTTTGTTTTTGTAAAGAATTCATGGATATCCAAATGAATTAAAGTCATCTTTATCTTGCAATCCTCACTCATGCACTCGGCATTCACACAAATTATAAATATGGCTCGAAGAACATGCAATCTCTCAAACCACACCACCAAAAAGAAAGAAAAATGGATCCAAAATCCTCAAATCTGCACCAAATTTGGCAACAACTTGTTGAAGGTCCATATGGAGCTACAATTCACTTCAATAATCCCATCTCTTTTCCTCTCATCTTCCTTCTCTTCCTCTTCTTCCTAATTTTACTCAAGCTCTTCAGAGCCAAAAACATCAACTTATTGCCCCCTTCACCACCACAACTCCCAATAATTGGTAACCTTCACCAAATAGGAGCCCTCCCACACCTTTCTCTGGCCACTCTTTCCAACAAATATGGCCCTATAATGTTCCTCAAACTAGGCCACGCCCCAACTCTCATAATTTCATCTGCAAAATTAGCTAGAGAAGTCATGAAGTCCCAAGACATCATATTCTGCAACAGGGCCCAAAACACCGCTGCAAATCACCTCCTTTACGGTTGCCACGACATCGCTTTCGGCTCCTGTGGAGAGTTGTGGAGACAAGCCAAGAAAATTTGCGTTGTTGAGCTCTTAAGTGCCAAAAGAGTGGACTCTTTCCAGCACGTGAGAGATGAAGAAGTTGCAATACTTATCAAGAGGATTCGTAAAAGTTGTGATTCTTCTTCTTCGACAAATCTTAACAAGTTGTTACTGGCAACTATCAACAATATAATCTCGAGATGTGTTTTGGGAGAGAAGTTTGAGGACGAAAATGGAGACAGCAAATTTGGAGGGGTGACGAGAAAGATTATGGAGTTATTGACAAGGTTTTGTGTTGCGGATTTCTTCCCTGGCTTTGGATTGATTGATGTGGTGAGAGGATTCATCGGAGAACTCGAAACTACTTTTAAAACAATGGATGCGTTTTTTGATAAGGTGATTGAAAAACATAGGGAAAAGATGGGAGAGAGTGATGATAAATCTGATGAACAGGACTTTGTGGATATCATGCTCCAACTGCAACAGAACAAAACATCCGATTATCGTTTCACGAGGGACAATCTCAAAGCAATTTTACTGGTTCTCTCTCTCTCTGGCTTGATCTCTTTCTTGCATGCATACACACATGTTATGTTGGTTGAGTCTGAGCCAGATTTTTCAGTTTTCCCGATGCTTTTTGGCTTCGGGGAAGGCTCCAAATTATGAATACTCAGATTTATATCTCTTACTGCCAAATTTTTAATATAAATTTAGTAATTTTTGAACTCTGAAAAGTTTTCGATATGATTCTTAAACTTCCAATGTTTTTTTTTTCTTTTTTTAAGTAAACTTCCAATGTTATGTCTAATAAATCTCTAAACTTTGAAAATTAAAGTATATATATTCTCATAAGTCCCTAAATGTTGAAGGGTATTGTTTATTAAATTTGGAATCTATTCGGACCTAGTATATACAAAATTGAAAGTTAAAAAACTTATTAGACATTATTTAAAGTTTAAGATTTATTAAACAGTATAAAAAATTTAGGAGCTCTTAAAAATTTGAAAAGTAAAAGTACACATATACCTGGGTTAAGGTCCCTGGTATTGTTCTCATTCGTGTTTGAGGGGTTAGATATGTTTGGGGTACAACTGTCCATAACCCTGAACACAGAATCTACTACTTTGATATCATGTTAAAGATGAATAAACCAACATACAACTTAAAAACTTAAATTGATGGATTGAGTCAATTTAATTCATATACGAGTTCCAACACTTATATATAATTTACCCCATAATTTTTATTTGGAATTGGGTCAATAATATGTTGTCCAAATTGGCAGGATATGTTTGTAGGTGGAACCGACACAACATCAGTAGGTTTGGAATGGACAATGGCAGAACTAATAAAAAACCCAACAATCATGAAGAAAGTCCAAAAAGAGGTAAGAGAAATAGTTGGAAAGAAACCAAAAATTGAAACGAAAGACACTGAAAAGATGGAGTACATGAAGTGTGTGATAAAAGAATCTCTAAGATTACACCCTCCAGCTCCGCTGTTGGTGCCACGAGAAACGTTGAAAATCGCAAACCTGGGAGGCTACCAAATTCCATCAAAAACCAACGTTTGGATCAATGCTTGGGCAATACAGAGGGATCCCAAGATCTGGGAGAGCCCAAACGAGTTCATCCCGGAAAGATTCATGGGGAAGAATTCATTTGATTTCAAAGGCCAAGACTTCGAGTTTCTTCCATTTGGGAGTGGAAGAAGGAAGTGCCCTGGAATTTCGTTTGGGCTTGCTTCTTTTGAATATGCATTGGCCAATCTTCTGTACTGGTTTGATTGGAAGCTGCAGGAGGAGATGGCCGGAGAGTTGGATATGAGTGAAGAACATGGCCTCACTGATCACAAGAAAATTCCCCTCCATCTCAAACCAACACCATTTAATTCTATGTAATTTTAATTTGGGTGTTTCGTTAAGCAATTTGGTGTTTGGTGTGGCTGTGTTGCGTGAATTGGTCCTAATAGATTATTTATGAAGGTTGTAACTTTTTTTCTCTTCTTTTTAGTTTTTAATTGGAACGAAATAGATCTAATTATCACTAAATTATGCTTGTTCTGACTTCTTTTTTCTCTATGCTTCTTTTCCATTCAAAAGACATCATTCTTTCTTATTTCTAATTTTTTCTTTTAGAAAAGAAAACATATATGATAACTTAGGTTATGTATAATTTTCTCATGGAAGACAATAATTTTTAGCTTTAGAAAAAAAAAAGGATTCTCTAGAATTTAAAATTAAAAAAAGTACGTAACATTTTATATGAAAATTAAAATTTCAAATAAATATTCCAAAATTTTAAGTTTTATTAAGGGAAATTGGATTGGATAGCTAAATTTTAATATATATTTAAAAAAATGTCAACTTTTTTTTTTTGAAAAAAAATAAAATTTCATTAAAAGACAAAAATCACTTGAACTACATTTGAACTCGGATAAACATCTTAGAGATTAAAAGGGCATTGAGAAAAGCTTGAAGACAACAAAATAGAGGAGTGAGATGAAATTGCTTATTTTGATAAGCAACCTGACAAAGAGTTAAGGTCCTCTTTAACGTGCACAACAACCACTTCCTTTGGACATTCTTTGAACCAAGTCTTCTTCTTTCTCAAAATAAGGTGATTCGCTTCTAGGCAGTCCGATTCATGGACCACTTTGGTGAGATATAGAATTTGAACGAGAAGGAGGCCTTCATTTATTGTTAATCGTTCCACATCCAAAAATTTGGACATAGCATAGGAGATGTTGTTGACCCTTTCTTGCACCAGTATACTACTGAACCCTGACCTCTTACTTGCTTTCAAAAGAACATAACTACTACTAGTAACACGCCATAAATAATTAATCCATTTCATACACTTAGTTTCCATATGGGGATTTTTGTGACTCAAAGAGTCACATATGACTCGAAATGCCTTTGGATTCCTCAAACCTCAGGCATTCCAACGTACTATTTTCATGTCGATCGGCAGGGCTGTCTAACAACCTCTATCGATATAAGTTTAATATCAACTTCTGTAACACGCTCCTCTATAATCAGCTTGTGACTTTTAAGAGTCTCCTATTGCCAATGATATTCCATATGGGGATTTTTGTGACTCTGTTAAGATCTCTCATTAAATGCACCGTTTCTTTTATATGTTGTTATTTGTCTTTTGTACTATTATCTGTATTTTATTATTATTTGTTCAGTAATGTCGGTTTGTCAATTGTTTAAGTAACAGTTAGAACCCACTAAGTTAGTGCTGTTGTAGTTAGTGGGTTTACGAGGTTAGTGTTTCTAACTTCCCGTGTGTATAAATCGAATTGTATCAATAATGAATGGTAAGCTTTTCAAGACAATTCCTTTGATTTGTTTCCTCTCCGTCTAGTGCTCCAGTTTCGTTCAAATTTTCACTTGGTATCAGAGCCATCACAGCAAACGCTTTAATGGCCACCGAGGAAGTTTCTTCTGCTACTCAAGGAAATACTATAGCAAATCAGCAGAATAGTGCATCTGTAGTTTCCTCTTCTTTTGGTCATCCTTTGGGAACTGTACTCACTGTGAAGGTGGATGACAAGAACTATTCATTGTGGAGAGGTATGGTACTAGCAGTACTTCGTGGACAAAAGGTGGATGGTTTTGTCTTGGGAACAAGACTACAACCTGATGTTTTTGTTGCCGCTGCTGATGAAGAAGGAACATCAGACCCTATGCTGAATCCAGAGTATGAAGAATGGAGGGCTACTGATCAAGCTCTCCTTGGATGGTTATTTGGGTCCATGACGCCGTTGGTTGCATGTGAAGTTGTTGAACTCAAAACCTCTCAAGAGGTTTGGCAAGCTCTTGAGAATCTATTTGGAGTAGCAAGCAAAGCTCGAATGATTCAATTAAGGAAAGTTTTACAAACTACAAAGAAAGGCACGATGAGGATGTCAGAGTACTTGACTTTCATGAAACAAACTTCAGAGAACTTAAAACTTGCAGGTGAGCCAGTCACTCTTAATTATCTGATGTCTTGTGTTGTGTCAGGATTAGAGGCTGAATATATACCGATAGTGTGTCAAATTGAAGGTAAGGACTCTATCAGTTGGCAAGAATTATATGCCACTTTACTTACTTTCGAGAATACACTTATGAGACTAAATGTTGTTAGTTCAAATGATAGTGTGGAAAATCTCAGTGCTAACTATGCTTATAATAGACAAGAGCAATCTGGTTACAAACAACAGACTCAAGCTCCAGGTAAGTCACCTTCTGGAAATTTTAGAGGAAGAGGCAGAGGAAAAAATTTTAACTTTAGAGGAGGATCCTCCAAACCGACTTGTCAATTATGCGGTAAATATGGTCATACTGCTGCTGTTTGTTTCAAGAGGTTCAACCGTGAGTTTGTAGGATTTAATGCTAATAGTTCTTCCTCGACATCTCAGGATAGTGGAAATCGTAATGCAGCCTATCTTGCAACCCCAGAGATTGTTACTAATCCAAATTGGCTAATTGATAGTGGAGCCACCAACCACATAACAGCAGATCTTGGAAATCTGGGCATTAAGTCTGACTATAATGGTAAGAGCAGACTAACTGTTGGTAATGGAAATCAATTGTTAATATCACATGTTGGACATAATTCTGTACATCTCCAGCATACAAACCACCATTACCCTAGTTTTAAACTAAAAAATATATTACATGTTCCTCAAATTAAAAGAAATTTATTGAGTGTTGCAAAGTTCACTTTTGACAATAATTGTTTTATGGAATTTCACCCTTCTTATTGTTTGGTCAAGGACAAGGAAACAAAGAGGGTTCTATTGCACGGGAGTCTTAAAGATGGACTATATCAACTCAAGCTACCCCTTGGAAATCCAAAGCCCCGTCAACGAAGTGTTCAAGTATCTACCACCAAAGAGCAGTTAAAGTCTTCCTTTTCTGTCAAAGAGTCAATATCTAAGTCTTCTGTAAATGTGTCTATTGCTTCTGCTAGAGTCAAGGAGTCAGTTTCTAGAATTCAAGTTCCTAAAGTATCTGTAAATACCTTTGTTGCTACTACATTTCCAAGTCAATGTAATGTTTCTAATGATGTATGGCACTAAAGATTGGGTCATCCAGAAAAAGTTATGTCTTCTATTTTCAAAAAAATCAATGTAACTGTTCTTGGTAATGAAAAGTCCAGTTTTTGTGATGCTTGTCAATATGGTAAGTCTCACTTTTTACCTTTCAAAAGTTCATTCTCTATTACAACTAAACCACTTGAGCTTGTACAATGTGATCTTTGGGGACTGTCACCTATAGTATCTACTTCTGGCTTTAGGTTCTACATTAGTTTTGTAGATGATTATTCTAGACTTACTCATATATTTCCCTTGAAACATAAAGGAGAAACTTTTCAAGAATTCACTCAATACAAAGCCTTAGTAGAAAATAAGTTAGAAAGCAAAATAAAAACACTTCAAAGTGATTGGGGTGGAGAGTTTAGATCTTTCTCCCACTTCTTAAAAGAAAATGGAATTGCTTTTAGGCACCCCTGTCCACATACAAGTCAGCAAAATGACATGGTAGAAAGAAAACATAGGCATATAGTGGAGATGGGACTCACTTTACTAGCACAAGCAGCTTTACCTCTTCATTTCTGGTGGGATGCTTTCTCTTCAGCAGTCTATCTCATAAATAGACTTCCAACATTAGTGCTACGGAATATATCACCTTTAGAGAAGGCACATTCAAAAATTCCAGATTATTCAACATTTAGAGTGTTTGTGAGTGCTTGTTTTCCTTGTCTTCGACCTTATCAAACTCATAAATTTCAATTTCATAGCACAAAGTGTGTTTTCCTAGGCTATAGTGAAGCTCACAAAGGTTATAAGTGTTTAAGCTCAAGTGGAAGGTTGTATATTTCTAGGCATGTCATCTTCAATGAAAAGGATTTTCCTTTCAAAACAGGTTTCCTTACTACTTCTCTGTCAAAACAGCAGTCTAATGATACCATAGTTTCTTGGTTTGATTTTCCTACTCAGAATTCATGTGTGTCAGAGTCTTCAAAAACCAAAGCAACAATTCAATCCTCCAGTCCAAATTTTCAGTCTATGTCAAGTTCTCTGCCAGCGTATTCTTCACAAGCAAACCAACACAGTGAAAGAAGACTTACTGCAATAGAACCATCCTTGCTTCCAATTTCTCAAACAAACAACAACAATTCAATTTGTGAAAACTTACCAGCAGACCATCTTGAGAATATACCAATTACCAATTTGCAGCCTGCACATTCTACTGACCTTATAAACACACAAGTCTCTTCTAGCCATCCAATGCAAACAAGGTCCAAAAGTGGTATTTTCAAACCAAAAATCAACAGTTTTCTCTCTTATCATGTTAATTGTCATTCTGATGCTTCTGATAATCAAGAACCCAGGTCAGTTAATGAAGCCTTGCAATCAGAAAAATGGACAGAAGCTATGGAAACTGAAATGAAGGCACTGGAAAAGAATAACACTTGGGGTCTAGTACCGTATTCATCTAGTTTCAACCTTGTTGGATGCAAGTGGGTGTTTAAAATCAAACGAAATTCAGATGGAAGCATACAGAAGTATAAAGCAAGGCTTGTGGCTAAAAGATTTCATCAAAATCCAGGTATTGATTTTACTGAAACGTTCAGTCCAGTAGTAAAATCGTCAACAATTAGAATTATTTTGACTCTAGCTGCAAGTAATGATTGGTGTGTGAGACAACTAGATGTAAACAATGCCTTTTTAAATGGATATCTAGAACAAGCTGTTTATATGGCTCAACCAGATGGATTCGTAGATCAGAAGAAACCTAGCTATGTGTGCAAGTTAAATAAGGCATTATATGGACTAAAACAAGCTCCAAGAGCTTGGTATGACAGACTGAAAAGTGTATTACTCAAATGGGGATTTAAGAATTCGAAAGCTGATAACTCGTTATTTGGTCATGTTACAACAAAAGTCAAAGTATATGTTTTGATTTATGTGGATGACATACTAGTGACAGGTGATGATAATGGCATTATAAATCGATTTGTGACTGATTTGAACAAAGAGTTTTCTCTTAAGGACCTAGGTGAGCTTTCATATTTCCTTGGATTTGAGGTTCATAGGAACAACAATGGTTTCTATTTATCTCAAACTAAATATATACTTGATTTGTTGGAAAAGCTTGATATATCTCACTGAAATCATGTCCTACTCCAACAGTCACAAGCAAACAATTGTCAGTTAATGAAGGAGAACCAATGACAGATCCAACCAAATATCGAAGTACTATTGGCGCGTTGCAGTATCTCACACACACCAGACCTGAGATTTCATACATTATTAATAAGCTAAGCCAATTCCTCCAGAAACCAACATTGGTTCATTGGCAAGCAGTAAAAAGGGTGCTTCGGTACCTAAAGGGAACTTTACTCTATGGTCTTCACATTCCGAAGTCTGATTTTTTAGATATTATTGCTTTTTCTGATGCTGACTGGGCTTGTAATGTTGATGATAGAAAATCAATTGCAGCTCACTGTGTATTCTTTGGCAATGCTTTAGTTTCTTGGTCATCAAAGAAACAACATGTCGTAGCAAGATCTAGTATCGAATTCGAGTATCGTTCTCTTGCTCATACAGCTGCTGAAATTAGTTGGATACAGTCACTACTTGCTGAAATTAATCAGTCTCACACAAAAGTTTCCGTTGTTTGGTGTGATAACATTAGTGCCTTATCTCTTGCAGCCAATCCAGTATTTCACTCAAGAAGCAAACATGTAGAAATTGACATTCATTTTGTCAGGGATAGAGTACTTGCAAAGAAACTTGATGTTAGATACGTCCCTTCTGCAGACCAGCTAGCAAATGGACTCACCAAACCATTGTCAGAACATAGCTTCACTATGATGAGAGGCAAACTCGGTGTTCTTCCCTCACCCTCTAGTTTGAGGGGGGATGTTAAGATCTCTCATTAAATGCACCGTTTCTTTTATATGTTGTTATTTGTCTTTTGTACTATTATCTGTATTTTATTATTATTTGTTCAGTAATGTCGGTTTGTCAATTGTTTAAGTAACAGTTAGAACCCACTAAGTTAGTGCTGTAGTTAGTGGGTTTACGAGGTTAGTGTTTCTAACTTCCCGTGTGTATAAATCGAATTGTATCAATAATGAATGGTAAGCTTTTCAAGACAATTCCTTTGAGTTGTTTCCTCTCCGTCTAGTGCTCCAGTTTCGTTCAAATTTTCACTAACTCAAAGAGTCACATCTGACTCGGAATGCCTTTGGATTGCCCAAACCTCAGGCATTCCAACATACTGCTTTCATGGCGATCGACAGGGCTACCTAGCAGGCTCTAATGATATAAGCTCAACATCAACTTCTCTAGCACGTTCCTCTATAATCAGTTTGTGACTTTTAGGAGTCTCCTCTTACCAATGATATTCCATCATTCTGTTTCCCAATTGCAAAGTTGCAATATTTTTGGAGCCCAATCAAGCTACCTTTACCCGTTTCCGGAGGCTGGTATTTCCTTCTTGAGTACTTTGAAATGGTGGGCCTTTTTACCAATATGGTTTTGAAATTTCCAAAATCTCTCCCTTGTGACATTAGTCACAATTAATGAAGAAATCAAAACTTGTTTGAAATTAGCAATCTCATTCAAAACATATTTTCCAACATCTTCCTCCCCACAGAAGGAAAGGGAACCAGAGCATTCATTAACCTCTTTTGTATTTTGCAAATATAACAAAATATTTGAATTTTTATTATTCCAATTTTACCTTCATGACATCTGATCTATATCAGACGATACGTCCGATATATATCTACTATACGCACGATGTATTTCTGGTATACACCTGATGTATATTATCGGATATACACTCGATGTTTATCTGATCTACATCCGATGTATCTCTAATGTAGTTTCAATCTACATTTGATATACATTCGATATACTCCTGATATACATCAGATGTACGTATTATACATCTAATATACATATGATGTACCTCTAATTTTATGATATACTAAATACATTTGTAACTGATATACTAAATATAAGGTATATCAAATGTTTAATTTTCAATGGTATATCAATTGTTTAAATTGTAGTTTATCGTTGCAATTTGTTGATTGATATACTAATATTATTAATAATTTTAATTGCTATATCACTACTATTTAATCTATATTAATATTAATTAGATACTAAATATAAGGGATATCCGATGTTTAAATTTATAAAAGTATATTAGATTTTTAACCTTTTTTTTTTAATTCATGGTCCATATCAATCTTTTATGCAATAACTTTAGATTTCATTTTCTTTGTTTGCACCATTTTTTTCATCTAAAAAAAATTAATGGATATATTAGTGTTATATCAACACACAGATAGTATAGTTATATCGGTAGATATCATTGTTATATCAAATATATATCAGTGGTAAATTAGAGGCATATTAAATAGTACATATCACAGATATATCAATGTTATATCAGTGGTAAATCATATAATCATATAAGAAGTTATATGAATAGATATCATAGTTATATCGGTAGTATATCATTTGTATATCAACAGTAAATTAGAGGCATATCAAGTATATATCACTTATATATAAGTGTACATCAGTGTGATAAATCAATAGTAAATCATATAATCATATCAAACTTTATATCAATAGAAATCATAATTATATCATATATATCAGTGGTAAATCATATTAGAAGTTATCTTAATAGATATCGTAGTTCTGTCAAAAGTAAATCAATTGTATGTCAGTATTATATCAGTGGTATATCAGAGACATATCAAGTATATATCACAACTATATTAATGATAAATCAATAAATATTAAATAATATAATCATATTAGTAGTTATATGAATGGATATCATAGTTGTTATATCAACAGTAAATCAAATCAAATCAAAGGTATATCCAATTTATATCAAATATATATACCAGTGTTATATAAGTGGTATATCAGTATACGAGGTTAAATTTGACCTTTTATTATTTGGACTTCCATTTTTTTTTATAAAATTCTAATATATTTACAAAACTAAAATGTAAATACTAAATTTGTTATATCTTTAAATTTGTTTGCCGTATTTACCACTCGATAATTATAATATGATCAATTGAGTGATATTAATTCTAGAAGGCTTATCCATGTGCGAAAGAAATATATATATTTATCGCATTATGTAAAATTTTAAATGTGGGTGCAATGTATATGTATTTGTAACAACAAAAAAGCTGAGGTGATCTGAATCTCCCTAAGAAAAGAATTATTTTCTAAATACAATGAATTGGGGACTTTTTCCCTTAAACAAAAAAAATCAATTTCTAAGGAAAAATAAAAGCACTCTAAAAATGATGATCAGGCAAATCTCTGTCTGATCGTAATGTAATTTTGCTTTGCATTCCCTGCCGCCGCCGCCGCCTACGGCGTTCTTTGTTGAAAGTTATTGTGGAGGTTTTACTTTTACTTTAGGAAAATAATTAGGTGTTCGAAAACTGTGGAGTTTTTAGTTTTAGGAAAATAATTGGTTCGTGATTGGCGTGCAATTATCCTACACCGACCAACATTAAATTTTTTATAAATAAGATCTAAATATAAAAGAGGATGGTCAGCGAGATAAGTGTTCATTGCTAAAGCGAACATAGCTCAATGTTAATTAACATATATCTTCAATAAAGAGGATGTGAGTTCGATACCCTACCTCCACATATTATAGTGTAAAAAAAAGACAGGTGCTCACTAATTAACACTTAAATAGTTAGTTGCAAAATACTTAGATATCTTAAGAAAATAAAAAACGAGAACTTCAAAAGGGCCCCTAGGTAACCTAATTTTTCTTCTAAGTTTCTGCCAACTTGCTAACTATCATAAGTGTCACGTAAAACTAATCATCGTCCAATTTTAACGTTCACCAGTAGAAAATTAACAGTAAGGATCAAATATTATCCTCGCCACCATTAGAAAAATTAAAAAACTCATTCACATTTATAAAAAAGTCTCTATTTTTACATCTCTGAATTGTCAAAGATTCGGTGACGAGAGTAAAATTACTCTTTTAGTTAAGGAACTAAGTATTCTTCCACATGATATATAGTCAACAAAATCACTATTTTTGGATAGAGAGAGTCGCACGATGACACAATAGTCAACAAAATCATTACACGATGAAACGCGCTTGAGTCACATTGCATGCAGTTTAGCATTCACGTGCACCATGGGCCATTACAAATATACCAAAAAAGAGAGAAAAAATGGATCCAATATCCTCAAATCTCCAAGCCCCACATGGAGCCACAATTCATCACTTCAATAATGCCATCTCTTTTTCTCTCATCTTCCTCTTCTTCCTACTTCTACTCAAGCTCTTCAGAGCCAAAAACAGCAACTTATTACCTCCTTCACCACCACAACTCCCCATAATTGGCAACCTTCACCAAATAGAAACCCTCCCACACCGATCTCTGGCCACTCTTTCCAACAAATATGGCCCTATTATGTTCCTCAAATTAGGCCACATCCCAACTCTCGTAATTTCATCTTCAAAACTAGCTAGAGAAATCATCAAGTCCCACGACATCACATTCTCCAACAGGCTCCAAATTACAGCCGCAAATATCTTACTCTACGGATGCCACGACGTGGGTTTTGCTCCATATGGAGAGTACTGGAGAGAAGCAAGAAAATTTTGCGTTATGGAGCTTTTAAGTGCCAAAAGAGTGGAGTCATTCCAGCACGTGAGGGACGAAGAAGTTGCATTACTTGTCAAAAGGGTTCATAAAGCTTGTATTGAGGATAATGATTCTTCTTCTTCTTCAGTGAATCTTAACCGGCTGTTGTTGTCAACCTCGAACAATATAGTCTCGAGATGCGTTTTAGGAGAGAAGTTTGAGGATGAAAATGGGAAGAGCAGATTTGGAGAGGTGTCGAGAAGGGTTATGGTGCTAATGGCAGGGTTTTGTGTTGCGGATTTCTTCCCTGGCTTTCGATGGATTGATGTGTTGAGAGGATTCATTGGAGAGCTCAAAAGTACTTTCCAAACATTGGATGCATTTTTTGATGAGGTTATTGAAAAACATAGGGAAAAGATGATGAGAACTGATGATCATCAATCCGATGTGAAAGACTTTGTGGATATCATGCTTCAACTGCAACGAGACGAAGCCCTTGATTATTGTTTCTCTCGGGACAATATCAAAGCAATTTTACTGGTTTGTTTCTGTCCCTCTCTCTCACATGCACACCACAAATTATTGTTGGCTTTGCTTGAACTTTCCTAGTTGGTTCGAAAATTATTCGACAACCAAGAGAGAAATACAAAACAGATACTTTTTATAAAAATTGACAAGTTGTAATTTTTGAATTGTCAAGATTTAATCCAAGTATTATACTTATTTCACCCCTAACAAATGATAAAAGATTTTTCATTGGATGTATGAGAAAGAATTTTAAAATAGTGAAAATGCCCATCGAGCTGTTTATTGCATTGAATAATTTTTTGAGAGGAGGAAAAGAAACTGATGAATACTTATTGTTCTTGCCTTTGCAGGACATGCTTGTGGGTGGAACTGAGACAACTGCAATAGGTTTGGAGTGGACAATGGCAGAGCTAACGAGGAACCCACAAGCGATGAAGAAAGTTCAAGAAGAAATTAGAAGGATAGTTGGAAAGAAGACAAAGATTGAGATGGAGGATACTAAAAAGATGGAGTACATGAACTGTGTGATAAAAGAGTCTCTGAGATTGCATCCACTAGCTCCTCTACTTGTACCGCGAGAAACATCGGGAATCGTAACCTTAGAAGAAAGCTACCAAATTCCATCAAAAACCAGCATTTGGATCAATGCTTGGGCGATACAAAGAGACCCCGAGACTTGGGAGAGCCCAAACGAGTTCATCCCAGAGAGATTCATGGAGAAGAATTCAGTTGATTTCAAAGGCCAAGACTTTGAATTCATTCCATTTGGGAGTGGAAGGAGGAAGTGTCCTGCAATTTCGTTTGGGCTTGCTTCTTTTGAATATGTATTGGCCAACCTTTTGTACTGGTTCGATTGGAAGCTGCCGGAGGAGATGGCCGGCGAATTGGATATTAGTGAAGAACATGGCCTCACTGTTCGCAAGAAAATTCCCCTTCATCTCAACCCAATTCCATATACTATGTAATTTGGGAGTTTCATTGTGTGTTTTACATGTGTGTTTTAAATTGAGCACTAAAAAGTATTTAAAACTACCATTAACATATATATTGTCGTTCAAATAATTGTGATAACCAACCCGAACATAATTCTGTGGGTTAAGGTATAGGTATCCAAACATAAAGTCAGAGAGTTTAAATTTATATCCTGTCATACTAAAAAACAAAATTTCTCATGAACTAGTAAGAGACTTTGTTTCTGTAATACACCTGAGGTCATTGGTAGTAAATGGAGCTAAGTTAGATATTTTCATAACGAAAATTTTACACCACCTCGTTTTTCATGTGTATAAATTTAGCACGAATTAAAGGGACTTTTGTCTCCTTTTATTTTCACCCAAGTTCAAAGGATGTCGAGGTAGGATTTTCAACATCTAAGGACTAATTTGGTATCTGTTTTTTTGTCGTTTAAAATGTTTCTAGAACTACATTGAAATTTTAGAAACAACAAAAAAACAAAATATCGTTTTTGTTTCTTGTTTTTCGTTCTTAATGTTATTAATAAATCTAAGCATTTGAATACTAATTTTGTTTTGTTATCAATTTCAAAATTGTATAGAAATTTGGACAACTTTTTTGTTTCTTGTTCCCGTTTCCAATTTTTTCCAACATAAATAAGGATTTTGTTTTATCATTCTTGAATCCATAGCTACTCAATTTCTATTTTTCTTTAGTAGTTCGGTGATGTCTCATCTTTAAAAAAATTGCACTCTATACAAGTGACAATTTGAAGATTAATTATCTAATACTTAATATATAATATTATAATTTACCTTTGTCATTTTTTATATCACATATAAATAGAAATCAATAAAAAAATATTTTTAGATTTTTAATTATTTTATAATTAATTATACAAAAAAACTATAATTCTTATAAATAAAGAATTATTTAACTTCTAAGTTAATTTTACTAAATTTTGAAGCGCTATAAGCAAAATACTGGATCTGCTCATATCTTAAAATATAAATAACGATCTTGGAAAAGATCATGAAAATCATGGAACGTGGATATTGATAAAGAAAATTGTTTAAATTAACAATTGAGATATTAATTAACTTAATTAGGTTATAATTAATTAACTAAATTTTGATCACATATCTAGAAAATATAAATAATATTTACATAAGAAATTAATAAAATTTATTAGAATTAGTAAATAGGGCACTGATTGGCTTTTCTTTTTGAATATAATTAAGCCGATGCTCATGTTGATTGATTGCAACTTATAAATGAGACTATAACTTGCCATTATTTCTATATCACCATATCAAAAAATATAAGTAATATTAATGTGTAAATGTTAATTTATATTTTGAAAAGAATTATGAGAAATATACCCATAGATAACATTATTGAAACGCTTTTTTCATACTTCGAATAATATTGTTATAAAAATATGGATAGATTAAATTCATTTGGTTTCACAATTACCAAATCTATAACAGATCATATATACAAATGAAAAAATAAAAAAAATAAAAAAATAAAAGATATATAAGAGAGACACTCAAAGAGAGGTAAAAAACAGAAGATAATATATTTCGGAACGCTGTTTTTTAAACTTAATTTCACAAATGTCTAAAGTTTTCAAATTTTACGCTTTTAGATTTTTGCATGTAAGATTTTTTATAATATCGATTTTACCCTTATTTATGTTACATTTACTTTTATTATAGTTTTTTTTTTAAATTTAAAACATTTGAATCCCTAAATTGTAATCATATTCTTGTAACATATTCCTGTAGACCCCGTACAAAATTTCAACACTAATTGCTTGATTCACTCCTTCGAAAAAAATTTATTCCTATGATTTACCATTATTATTAATGGAAAAAATATCCAATTTCATCTCTGTTTCGTGTGTAAATTCCTAATGGTTGTTGGAAGCCACCGCTGGATGCATTTCAGATTTGATTCAACAGATTCCTCTTCGTTCGAGCACGTTTTCCCCCATATATCCCATATATCCCAATATATCCCTATACACAAAAAGGTAAAGAGTGCAAGGCAACCAAGATATATCCCCATATATCTCTACACACAAAAAGGGAAATGCACAAATTTGTTATGGTCCTTTGTATGCTAAGATCAAACTCACTATAAGATATATTCCCATATAACCCTATATATACAACTATTGGATACTACCTGGGTATAGAATGAACATTAGGATATATTGGAATATATACCAAAAAAAAGTATAAGAACAGGGTTTAACAGTACAAAAAAACAAGGTTTTCAACATTAAGGATATATTAGAATATATTGGAATGCAAACTTTTCGATCGGGATAAACGGAGACGAATTGCTCCAGCGACGGAGAAAAACGGAGGTGGGAACCGGAGACGAAGGAGCGGACAGAAATGGAACGATGGTAGAACGGAAACAGACTCGACAATGGGATGGACAACTCTGTGACGGATACAAAGCCTCTGAGACAGACGGAGCAGACGAATTGAAGCAGACGAATGGAGGAGCAAACAAAATCAAAGTGAATCGTCTGAGAAGGCACAAGCAGTCGGAAGAATAATCCCGACGAACGGAGAACGGACCATCACTATTTTCGAATTTGGGGGTTTTCAAATTTGGAGAATTTGGTGATATTTTTGGAGGTATTCAAATTTGAGGGATTTGAGGATATTTTTGGATGTTTTGGTATCGTAGCTTAAGCAAATATCATAGAATTCAAAATATAACCTTCCAATTAATGAATTCTGGAATTTAAAAATTAATTAATATTAATGTATATATACTAAAGAATAGTTTTGTAATTTAGGTGATAGGTACCCTCCTAAATAAGTTTGTTTCCTAACAAAGTGTAAATTCCATACCTTCCATTAGATAGCTAGGCCGTTCATTTCGTTTAGAAAGCATGTAGTGTTTGGGCTGCTGGGCCTTCCAAATTGGGCTTTTATTTGAAATCTGGGCCTCTAAATTAATATATATATTTTTAAAATTTATGCTTTCAAGTCGACGATGAGAATATAGATTTTACTCGTCGAGATGTCAAACTCCTCAATATTTAAATCATTGCTTTTTGTAGAATTGATATTTATCTAATGCCTTTTAATATTTTAACCGTTTCTTTTAGTACAACAAATAAGGGTGACTTTCACTATTTTATTGATATTTCTACACCAACTAAGAAAAGTTAAAAGAATAAAAGTGAAATAATCTTTTTCAAATGTCTATTATGAAATATGGCCCCTCCCCTCATTTTTATGTTTGGTAAACATTGACATCATTATTCATTCCAAATTACTGTTCTATCCCTTCATTAACCTACTTAAAATTTTTAGTTTCCTTCTCATTTTTTCATTTGAATCTCATATTTTCTCTTTCCTTCTTCCTCTTCATTCTTCATCTTCTTCTCTCTCCCACATCTCTCTCCGTGTTCTTCTACCTTCTATCTCTTCTTCTCTCTTTTCAAATTTCTTAGATTTTTACGGATTTCAAACTTCTCCTTTATTTTCTTCAAAATTTTTAAAATTTATGGATTTCAAACTTTCTCTTTCTTCAAATCTCCTCAAAATTAAAATGAACAATTTCTTTAGATTTTTCTCTACCTCTTTTTTTTTTTCCGTTTTCGCATGAATCAACAAAAAATCCCTCTCTCCTCTGTTTATTTTTTTTCGAAAATTTTTTTTAGTATTCTTTGACCAACAAAGTAAGCTATTTGGGTTATGTACGATAAGGAACTTCTTTTTTTCTAACTAGAAAATACCCCGATTATGGAGAAAATCAAACGAGATTGAAGAAAAAGAATAAGAGAGAAGAGAAAGAAAACGATAACAGAGAGAAAAAGACAGAAAAGAGCGAGAGCATGAATGAGAGCGAGATCTAGAGCGAGATCGAGAGTCAGAGCGAGACCGCAACTTTTTCTGCACTTATTTTCAAATCTGCTCTTAAGACTTATGTATATGCTTTATGATTTTTTGAAACAAAACCAAATGGACTTGTTCTTGTGTGTACGCGTTTATGATTTTTTTTGGGAAACAAAAAATTGAATAAAAAATCAAATGAGGAATGACTATAGAAAAAAACGGAAAAAGAGAGAGGAAAAAACGAGGCGGAAAAAACAACCTCCTTTTTTCGATCCTCAATTGTGAACAAAATCTACTTTACTCCTGCAATGTTTTTCGAATGGCGGAAAAAGCGAAACGGTTTCTTTCATTTCTTCGTGGAAGATAGAGAAAGTTTGAGGGAGAGGGAAGAGAGAAGGAACCCGAAGAGAGATGAGGGAGAGAAGAAGATGAAGAACGAGAAGAAAGAGAAGGAGAGAGAAAATCAGATTCACGAAAAGTAAAAATTTATCACAAAGTAGTGAAGGGACATAATGGTCATTTAGTTTATTGGATGCTGTCAGAAAATGTTTACCAAACATAAAAATAGAAGATAGACTACATTTCATAATAGTCTTTTGAGAAAGGCTACTCACCCCAATGTTCCAAAAGTTAATATATTTATGCTTTCAGTTTTATCAATGTTCAACGTGATAAAAGTGGATATTTTTCTTCAGCTACTCATCGCTTCTAAGCAATTAGTTAAAAATCAAGAACGTAGGTTAAATTTATGGTTTTCTTTTCTTATTTTAAATATCTATTTTAGTACCCATGTTTGACTCAAATTCTTATTTTTTCGTTTGATATTTTATTTATATTTAAATAAAATTAGATCAATTGTTTATTTTAATCTCTACAAAATCAACGTGGATTGAAACAATACTCAAATGACCAACCATTAATTTGATCACCCAAATCGATTTTTGGCTTTATTTTGTACAACCTTGGTAACCTGTGGTGATCTTAAATGTGATTCATGATTTTGTCCCATCTTCTTCTATTTTATCTTTTAATACGATAATACGTGATAATAAGTTTCAAATACATCTGATATACATTTCTTAATTAATGGAGTTAATTTAAGGTTATTATTTAAACCTTCCCTCTTTTCCATGACTCCTAACACAGAAGAAAATAGAAACTTTTCGCTTGGGTATTTTGTCTAGGGAATTAATTTAAATTTAATTAGAAGATTAATTGTTAAAACTGAATTAGTGGCTAGCTTTAATGAGTGGGTTATTCTGTGGGGCGTTGAAATTAATGCCGCATGATTGGACCTTTTTTTTTTTTTCTGAGAACAAATCAACGATTTGACGACTTTTTTCCTTTTGGGAAATAAAGCATGATTTGACTACTTGGAATTATTCTAGTGCTACTTCTTAAAATATATTATCTTATTTTGATTTTTTTGCAAAGGTATCTCATTTTTTTTACCAATAAATAAAAACAATGTTAATTTAGAGAAAAAAAAACCCCTTCAACAAACTCAATAATTGCAAGTAATAATATTTATTATTAATATGTTGGGATAAAATGACGAGGATGCCCATGGCCATACTACAACTTTTTTTTAATTGGTAAGAGTGAGATGTCAAATTCTCACTCTATATTTATTGTATTAAAAATGAAAGTCTAAGTTCATGTAATTTTAATTTCATCTAAAAAATTTCATGTTATTAGAGTCTATAGAGAGTTGTTTTATTTCCCTTTATTTGCAGTCTATAAATCATCCATACTACTTCTCATTAGTATGAGACTACTATTTACATATTTAATAAAAACAAATGATATCAATAGTCAATAGACATTCTCATCACATGGTTAATTAATCATGCTAATTAGATTTATGCATGACGATGCATTAGATAAACAAATACATACTATCGTACTATATAATATACATAATAAAAATCACTAGAACGCTTTAGTTAAAATTTATTAAAATAGAACTCTTAATTCATTATAGGTGCGATCCCCAATACTACTAGATTAATTAATAAAACACACTCAAGTGATGTTGGCATAATTACAAACTTATAAGAATTATTGGAAAAGAGATAATCATCATCAAGTTGAGGCCCTAAGTACCAATGATATAGAGGCTATAAATGGTTCAAAATCGGATAGAAAAGATGTGTGAGATATTGTTGATGGGCTATAAACGTGAGAGAGGAAGGAATAATTAGACAAAAGAGATGAAAGAATTGGAAGAAGGAAAAAGTTGTCAACTTATTTGTGGAAACTTTGACCAAGTTTTTTTTTTTCTTTAATTGTAATGGCTCAACAAAACATGAATCAAGATCAAGCGGTCAAATTTAGTTGTTGCCGTTGGATGGAGTGATTAGGGTTAATATTTGACCATGGAGAAGATGGAGTACTATGCTGGTTTAACGTTGGATTTCATGGAATCGATCATTAGTTGAAAACATGGTTTTAAATATCTATTAATACGTCGATATTTTTATCAACATATCTATATTTCCATGAGTTCGACATCAACATGAGAGGTAAGTCGACATTTCCATCATAGTACAAGAAAATCGATAAAATATGAAAAATATCAACAAAATGTCACTAATATATATATAATTTGATATCAATTTTTTTAACTATAGGAAAATATTTATTTTTTTAATTTAAATAATTTTTACGATTTTTTAAATTTTATGACTTTTATAGAAATATTCATCGACATAGATATCTTATAGATATTTTCATGAAATTGAGACCTCTAAAACTGGATTGAAAATGCCATTTAATTTTGAAAGTCCATATTAAAGGAAATGGAAAAATGGAACAAAAGAGCGGTGCAACAAAAGATAGCTAGCATCTAAATATTGTAATAATAATTATTTTAATTATTTTAAAATTTTAAAACTCATTTTATTTGCAAAGCATTGCGGTTTCATTTTTCATTATTTATTTATTATTTATAGCTTTCTTTATAATCCTACCTAAACCAATATAATATGTGAAAAAATCAATCAAGAATATTTTTTTCACAAATCTCATGATAAAGTTTAAGGGAAAACCCCAAAAGGTAGCCTTTTACTTAATTATAAACAAGTGCTCATAATTACTTGATTTAGGTGTCACTTTCCATCTCGTTTAATTTCTTTAATTACTCCTTTAGATTTTTATATTCTCAAAAAAAAAAGAGAAAATTATTAGACTAGGTACTTAAAAGTTTTTCAATTCAACAATATATGGCGTTTGATATTTGATTCTCTGATTTCTTAGTCGATATTATAATACCTTAACGAATTAAGTTATGTTTATGTTTAAGTTGACAATGAAGACTTTTATATTATTAAGGCACTATGATTTATTTTTATTTCTTTTAACTTTAAAACGTAGACATATTTATGTATAAAAAATTGTTGTTATGGCTATAAAAATTGTAGTATATATTGAATTGTTTCTATGGCTATAAGAATTGTAGTATATACTGTTAAGTAAACCATGATAAGGTGGGTGACAATGCACAGTCACCAAAATTTTAAATTACCTACTACCTTGTCTTGTACCTGAATGCAAACACTTTTTTCTTTTTTTTTGAAACATAACAGTTATATATTTCCAACAAATAGATCGTGAGTTTTCCACCTCTACATATCAAAAAAAATAGTAATAATAAGGAATATTTTCCTTTTCTTTTTCTTTTTCTCAAGGGTACTCGCAAGAAAATTTCCATACCCCATACAAGAGTTAAAGAATTATATAAATAAAGTTGGGAAGCAATTGCAATTACATTCCCAATCCCACAAATGGATCTCATATCAAATTTTCTGCAATTTTGGCAACAACTTCACTTTGATCTCATCCCTTTTTCTCTCTGCCTTATCTTCTTCTTCCTTGTGTTGCTGAAACTCTTCAAACCCAAAAACAACACCAAAAACTTCCCTCCATCGCCGCCCAAACTCCCGATCATCGGCAACCTCCACCAATTAGGATCACTCCCACACCAATCTCTGGCAGCTCTTTCTGATAAATATGGGCCTCTCATGCTCCTCAAGCTCGGCCATGCCCAAACTCTGGTGGTTTCCTCTGCAAAAATGGCAAGAGAATTGATGAAGACCCACGACCTCAAATTCTCCAACAGGCCCCAAACCATGCCTGCAAAGACATTGCTTTACGGCTTCAAAGACGTGGGTTTTGCCCCATACGGAGAGTACTGGAGACAAGCCAGAAAAATCTGCGCTCTTGAACTCTTTAGTGCCAAAAGAGTGGAGTCATTTCAGTACGTGAGAGACGAGGAAGTTTCTGTGCTCGTCAACAGGATCCGTAAAGGCTGTGTTGATGGTGATGGTGAGGGATCTGTGAATCTTAGTCAGCTGTTTTTGTCGACCTCAAACAATATAGTGTCTCGATGCATTTTGGGGGAGAAATTTGAGGATGAAAATGGGAAGAGCAGATTTGGAAACCTGACGAGAAGGGTTTTGGTGCTGATGTTGGCGTTTTGTTTTGCGGATTTCTTCCCTGCACTTGGGTGGGTCGATGTGGTTAGTGGGATCAATGGGGAACTCAAAAAATGCTTCACAACTTTGGATGTGTTTTTGAGTAAGGTGGTTGAAGAACACAAGGCCAAGATGAGAGCTGGTGGTGAATCTGATGAATCTAAAAAGGATTTTGTGGGTATTATGTTGCAGTTGATGCAGAGTGAAATGGTGGACTATCATTTCTCTTCAGAAAATCTCAAAGGAATCGTATTGGTTTGTTCTCTCTCCTACTTTTTTAATACTTTAATTATTATCTATTGACTCTTAAAAAGATTTTACCTATAAAATATAAATGAGTCTAAACTATTAAATTCGTCATAATCCATCAATTTAAGCTTTTGGATCATGTTTAATGGTGATTTACGGGACCTTGTGTTTGAATTTCCATAATGTTGAAACGTTGATATATGATCATTAAATTTGTTATAACCCATCAACTTTAAGCTTTTGACCAATCCTTTTTCTGATTTGGATGGCATGCAGGACATGTTCGTAGCTGGAACTGACACAACTGCGACAGGTTTGGAATGGACGATGACAGAGCTGATGAGAAACTCATCCGTCATGAAAAAAGTCCAAGAAGAGGTTAGAAAAACAGTTGGAAACAAGGCGAAGATTGAAATGGAAGACATTCGAAAGATGCAATACATGAACTGTGTGATAAAAGAATCTCTGAGACTCCATCCACCACTTCCTCTCCTGGTTCCACGAGAGGCTATAGGAGATGTGGAGATTGAAGGCTACTACATTCCATCAAAAACGAGAGTTTTTGTGAATGCTTGGAAAATACACAGAGATCCCAACATCTGGGAGAGGCCAAACGAGTTCATTCCGGAGAGATTCATGACGAATTCAATTGATTACAAAGGTCAAGACTTTGAATTTATTCCATTCGGGAGTGGGAGAAGAATATGCCCTGGAATGTCATTTGGGATTGCTTCCTTTGAATATGCATTGGCAAATCTTCTATACTGGTTCGATTGGAAGCTCCCTAATGGCTGTGAATTGGACGTTGAAGAAGAAAATGGGCTCACTGTTGGCAAGAAAATTCCTCTCCAATTGAACCCAATATCTCGTACATTTGATTAAAATAAAGTAGATTCTCTCATGTGGGAGCACTTTATTATAAAATAATGTTATTTTGTGTCATGCATCATGTGGTTTCTTTTCAGCAGGTTCTGTCTGTCAGCTTTAGTTTCTATAATAAGCTTAAATGTACTGTCTCTGTCTCCTTCTTCACTCTATGATTCTGTGTATTATTTTATTAAATTAACTTCTCTCTCTATAATCTTTGAAAGATTTTACTCATCGAGAAAACTTCGAGAGAGTGAAGGGTAAAACTCTTGTTAACCCATTATATTCCCCACTACTGAATGGGTTTCACGCGTTAAAAAATGTGCTGTAAATATGTAACAACATTGACTAAAATTAACAAAATAATAATTATATTTATATTTTTAAATATAATACTTTAAATAAAATAAAGGTCCAATTTTAATATAATAATTTTATCCAAATGATATACATCTGTAATATATTTGACTACTTATATATGTAGGTAATATACTATTGATATGCGTGTTTGCGTATGTATATACATTTACTACTAAGTATTAACTGCAAATATATGTTGGGTCCTTTTAAAACTATAGAATAAATTTAATTGATGGATTGACTAAATTTAATTCATATATTGGTTATCTAACAATAATTTAGATCTTCATTTTAAATAAAAGGATGTTCCAATAATTTGTTTAATACATTTTTCAAAAAAATATTTTAATTATGTGTATTTCAATAATATAATTTTTAAAATTAAATTTATTATTTTTAGTGTGGGAGTAAACTCTCATATTGAATGGTTGGTAATATATATCCGAACATAGCTCCAGAGAGTCCATATGTCACTTTCCATTACTATTTTATTCACTAACTCTTTCATATATTTTTATATTATCCAACGAGTTTTGAATGGATGTCAACTATTTTTTTTCCCTTTATACTAAAGTCTCAAAGTTGAAATTCTCGAACCCACACCGTTGATGGAGAAGATGGATCCAATATCAAAGTTTCAGCAACTTCACTTTGATCTCATCCCTTGGTCTCTCTGCATTTTCTTCTTCTTCCTTGTGTTGCTAAAGCTCTTCAAACCCAAAAGCAACACCAGAAACTTCCCTCCATCGCCGCCCAAACTCCCCATCATCGGCAACCTCCACCAATTAGGCTCACTCCCACACCAATCTGTGGCAGCTCTTTCTGATAAACATGGGCCTCTCATGCTCCTCAAGCTCGGCCAGGCCCCAACTCTGGTGGTCTCCTCAGCAAAAATGGCAATAGAATTGATGAAGACCCACGACCTCAAATTCTCCAACAGGCCCCAAACCGTGGCTGCAAAGATCTTGCTTTACGGCTTCAAAGACGTGGGTTTTGCCCCATATGGCGAGTACTGGAGACAAGCCAGAAAAATCTGCGCTCTTGAACTCTTTAGCGCCAAAAGAGTGGAGTCGTTTCAGTACGTGAGAGACGAGGAAGTTGCTGTGCTCGTCAACAGGATCCGTAAAGGCTGTGTTGGTGAGGGATCTGTGAATCTTAGTCAGCTGTTTTTGTCGACCTCAAACAATATAGTGTCTCGGTGCATTTTGGGGGAGAAATTTGAGGATGAAAATGGGAAGAGCAGATTTGGAGACACATCGAGGAGGGTTATGGTGCTGATCACGGCGTTTTGTTTTGCGGATTTCTTTCCTGCTCTTTGGTGGATTGATGTGGTTAGAGGGTTCAATGGGGAACTGAAGAAATGGTTCACAACTTTGGATGCGTTTTTGAGTAAGGTGGTTGAAGAACACAAGGCCAAGATGAGAGCTGGTGGTGAATCTGATGAATCTAAAAAGGATTTTGTGGGTATTATGTTGCAATTGATGCAGAGTGACATGGTGGACTATCATTTCTCTTTGGAAAATCTCAAAGGAATCGTATTGGTTTGTTTTTTCCCCAGCTTTTTAAACATTTTAATTATACTTTTTTCTAAAATTTGACTCTTAAAAGATTATACATATAAAAGAGAGTTTGAGGTTAAAAATATATTATATATATATAAATTCTAAGCCTACCCATTTAATATATTGATAAATGATTAAATTTGTCATAATCCCTGGATTTAAATTTTTAATTATATTCGGTGGTGATTTAGGAGACATTATTATGTTTGAATTTTTAAAATGTTGATAAATGATATATCATTAAAAACTCATCCACTTGAGTTTTTGGTCAACCTCTTTTCCCATTTTGGAGAGCATGCCGGACATGTTTTCTCTTATCATATGGTTTAATTTTGTAACGCTTAAAATTTAAGTTTAGTGGTGATTCAACCCTAATTCTTTTTCGATTTTGAATTGCAGGACATGTTTGTAGGTGGAACCGACACGACTGCAACAGGTTTGGAATGGACAATGACGGAGTTGATGAGAAACCCACCGGTCATGGAAAAGGTCCAAGAAGAGGTCAGAAAAACTGTTGGAAAGAAGGCAAAGATTGAAATAGAAGATATTCGAAAGATGCACTACATGAACTGTGTGATAAAAGAATCTCTAAGACTCCACCCACCAGTTCCTCTATTGGTGCCACGAGAGGCTATAAGCGATGTGGAGATTGAAGGCTACCACATTCCTTCAAAAACAAGAGTGTTTGTGAATGCTTGGAAAATACACAGAGACCCCACCATTTGGGAGAGGCCAAACGAGTTCATTCCAGAGAGATTCATGGAGAATTCAGTTGATTATAAAGGTCAAGACTTCGAGTTCATTCCCTTCGGGAGTGGGAGAAGAATATGCCCTGGAATGTCATTTGGGATTGCTTCCTTTGAATATGCATTGGCAAATCTTCTATACTGGTTCGATTGGAAGCTCCCTAATGGCTTTGAATTGGATGTTGAAGAAGAAAATGGGCTCACTGTTCGTAAGAAAAATCCTCTCCATTTGAACCCAATATTTCATACATTTGATTAAGCAAAGTAAATTATGATTTGGGAGCACTTTGTTATATAATATAATAATAATGTTATTTTGGTTCATGTATTATGTGCTTTGGATTTCAGTAGGTGATGTCCTGTCTGTAAGCTTTAGTTTATATAATAAGCATAAATGTATTTTCTTCATCTCCTTCTATGATTCTGTGTGTTATTTTATTAAATTAATTTCTCTCTTTATAATCTTTGAAAGATTTTGCTCATCGAGAAAACTTCGAGAGAGTGAAGGGTAAAACTCCTCTCGCTAAAAATAATTAAATTCATGTAGTTTTGTTATTAGGTTGCTATATATCTAATCCTATACTGGAATTAATACTTTGGTATCAACATTAAAATTAATTTTTTTAGTTCAATAATTGTGGAATGAAGAAATCCTATTTAATATCACATGGTTGGAATCTTTACTCTTATTCAGAAAAAAAAAAATTATTAGAATGAAAAGTTGGTTTTTTTCCTGCTAAATAACTCTATACAATGGATCTATTTTCCATTCCAATTTTTCAACGACAATAAATTATATTATAATCAATTTACATCAATACATTTATATTCCCAATAATATGCATGTGACTGTAAATTAGAAAAAAAAAAAAAGAAAGAAAAATGAATTGGGGAGAGAGATAAATTTACCAAATGGGTCTGACAGTATTAGCCAAAAAGATAATGTTGCTCGAAGACGAGACCATATAGTATGGGTTTTCACGCATTTCAAAATAATGATTTTAAAAAAAATATACGGAAACTCAAATCATTGACACGTAATAATAATAATTTGTCTTATCTACTGAATTAATAAATAAAAAAGTTTGAATGTACACGAAAATATTGATATTTTATAATGAATAACTTCGTATGCCAATCATTCATAAGTGGCAGAGTTGAGATAGGAAAAGAATGGAGCTTAAACACAAGGAAACAAGAATTATTTAATGACGGGGTCATTAGATGGGCGTCCTTTAATTTCGTAAATCTTAGATATAGAGTTGAAATATAGGCACGTTCGGGAACGTTTTCCGTTTCTAGTTTCTATTTCCTCTTTTTTTATAAAAACTATTTTTATGTTGGAATAGATTAGGAACGAAAGCAAGAAACTTATTTTTGTTGTTCCTAAAATTATTATACAATTTTGAGATTATTTCTAAAAAAAATGAGAAACATAAATAGTTCGTCAAAAGTAGGGAAGGAATTCGAAATTTTGACCGATAAAAGAAGATTATAATACTCTAGCCATTAAACTATAGTTAGGTTGGCAAAAATTGAAGCTCATTTGATTTGCAAAACACAATTCTTCGAGCCTCATTAGAGTTTTTAACTCTAACAAACTCTTTCTAATGCTTTCTTGTTCCTCCATATTTACTCTTTATAGTTGTACCGACCTCTAATCATTTCTACTTAGGGCTTCGACACTTCTCCTACAGAACCAGGTATCCAATATCTCAAACTGCTACATCAATCATTGACTACTATTGGCTAAAGTCTTGATGACTTTGCAACATATTGACTATTATTGACTATTTTTATCCAAATCCTCATACTGCTGCATGACCTCGATGACTTTACAATATATTGGCCTTTGTCATTTCCTCCCAAGGTCCCAATACTAACCTTCCACTTAAACTCATCACATTGACTTTCGACTATTTTCAACAAGACCTTAACATTCAACTTATCCCATAGTTGGTAAGGGATGATTCCAACTTATTCAACGCTCTCTTCCCTAATAGATTTTTCAAATTTGTCCCCTTTTATATATCGAAATAGATTATTCCATCGTGTATAGTTGAAAAGAATAGTCACGGGGGTAAAAAATTTCATAAACAAACATCAAAAATTAAATCTCCACAATAAGAAAATCCCATAATTCATATTATCAAAATGAGATAAGCAAAAGTCAAAGATTAAATTCTTCTAAAATAATAGCCCTCGTAAAATATGCCCATCGACGATGCTGTTCCAAACTTCTTCCACGCCCATTCTTTTTAATCTCACATCTCTGAATCTGAACTTTCTTTTGTATATTTATGAGAGTAATAATCTATATATACCAAACATGATGAGCATCTTCATTTTAAATAACACAATGATTGATAGTTTGTTTATTATATTTTTCAAAAAAATAATTTGACCAATGTGTATTTAATGATATCGTTTTAAAAATTAAATGCCATTTTCCATAACACGCATCTTTGGTTCGTATCCTCATTTTTCTTTGCCTTTCTTTGTCATCCGATCAAGACCAGTATATAATATATTTAAAGAAATCAATGATATATATATATATTTTCTTTGAGTGAGTATTTGAGAACCTATAGGTATCTGCTTATAAGTCAAAGTATTCACGACTATCATGTAGCTACAATCTTATCATTGAAATAGATCATGCTTCTCGATGAAGTTTGTCCTCATCACCATTAGATATTTGACAATTCATTCTTGTCTCTCTGTCTTTTACAACAGTTCCTTCTCATTGTTGAGAAGCAGGTATTTTCCAATATAAGATTAATTAATTTTAAGCACAATAATTACTAATTTGTATTTTATCACTTTCCATTTTATTCAATTGACTCTTTCATATTTTTATATTCTCCAACAGTTTTTTCTTTTTTGGAATATGGGATAGGTCGGGATTGAATTCACAACCTTGATATATGTTAGTTACTACTGATCTATTCTCCAACAAATTTTTAATGGCTACGAACTAGTTGAAATTTTTTATTATTATTTTTTTTTTTAGCTTTATACTCAAGTCTTAAAGTCTGTATAAAAAAAAAGTGTCTTAAAGTCTATGCATGTGGGCTATAAATAAATAGAGGTTGAAGGAACTTGAAATTCTCAAACCCACGCCATTGACGGAGAAGATGGATCCAATATCAAAGTTTGAGCAAATTTGGCAACAATTTGATCTCATCCCTTTTTCTCTCTGCATTTTCTTCTTCTTCCTCGTGTTGCTGAAACTCTTGAAACCCAAAAACAACACCAAAAACTTCCCTCCATCGCCGCCCAAACTTCCCATCATCGGCAACCTCCACCAATTAGGATCACTCCCACACCAATCTCTGGCAGCTCTTTCAGATAAACATGGGCCTCTCATGTTCCTCAAGCTCGGCCAGGCCCCAACTCTGGTGGTTTCCTCTGCAGAAATGGCCAGAGAAGTGATGAAGACCCACGACCTCAATTTCTCCGACAGGCCCCAAACTACGGCTGCAAAGATCTTGCTTTACGGCTTCAAAGACGTGGGTTTTGCTCCATATGGCGAGTACTGGAGACAAGCCAGAAAAATCTGCGCTCTTGAACTCTTTAGCGCCAAAAGAGTGGAGTCATTTCAGTACGTGAGAGACGAGGAAGTTGCTGTGCTCGTCAACAGGATCCGTAGAGGTTGTGTTGGTGGTGATGGTGAGGGATCTGTGAATCTTGCTCAGCTGTTTTTGTCGACCTCGAACAATATTGTGTCGAGATGTATGATGGGAGACAAATTTGAGGATGAAAATGGGAAGAGCAGATTTGGAGACATATCGAGGAGGGTTATGGTGCTATTAACGGCGTTTTGTTTTGCGGATTTTTTTCCTGCTCTTTGGTGGATCGATGTTGTTAGAGGGTTCAATGGGGAACTGAAGAAATGCTTCACAACTTTGGATGCGTTTTTTAGTAAGGTGGTTGAAGAACACAAGGCTAAGATGATAGGTGGTGGTGAATTATGTGATGAATCTAAAAGGGATTTTATGGATAGCATGTTGCAGCTGATATTGCAGGATGACATGGTTGACTATCGTTTCTCTCTAGACAATCTCAAAGCAATTGTGTTGGTTTGTTTTCTCTCCTGCTTCTTTAATCTATCTCCTTAAAAAAAAAAAAGAAATAAAAGGAAAAATTTTATGACTTATGGTTCTGTTCCTTGTTTCTTGTTTCTTGTTCCCAATTTTCCTAATAAATTTTAGTATTTTGCAACTAACTATGTTTCTTTTTTTTTCTTTTCTAGAACATTTTCAAAGATTGTGAAGAAATTTTGGAAACAACAAAAACAAGTTTTTCCTTTCTTATTCGTGTTCCCAATTTGTTCCAAAACATAAATTAAAATATTGTTTCATCATATTTTAATTCATCGATGTTGAAGCCATGCAATTCATTTTTCTGGAGTAGAAATGAAGAAAAAAAACAAAAAACAGGAACGTTACAAAACGAGTTCTTAACTTCACCTCTGAGATCAGATTGTCAAATAGGCTAAAACCATTTTTTCAATTTTGGATTGCAGGACATGTTTGTAGGTGGAAGCGACACAACTGCAACGGGTTTGGAATGGACGATGACAGAGCTGATGAGAAACCCATCAGTCATGAAAAAAGTTCAAGAAGAAGTTAGAAAAATTGTAGGAAACAAGGAAAAGATTGAAATGGAAGACATTCAAAATATGCCGTACATGAACTGTGTGATAAAAGAATCTCTAAGACTCCACCCACCAGTTCCTCTATTGGTGCCACGAGAGGCTATAGGCGATGTGGAGATTGAAGGCTACCACATCCCATCAAAAACAAGAGTGTTCGTGAATGCTTGGAAAATACACAGAGACCCCAACATCTGGGAGAGGCCAAACGAGTTCATTCCAGAGAGATTCATGGAGAATTCAATTGATTACAAAGGTCAAGACTTTGATTTCATTCCCTTCGGGAGTGGGAGAAGGATATGCCCTGGAAAGTCGTTTGGGATTGCTTCCTTTGAATATGCATTGGCAAATCTTCTATATTGGTTCGATTGGAAGCTCCCTCATGGATCTAAAGAATTGGATGTTGAAGAAGAAAATGGACTCACTGTTCGTAAGAAAATTCCTCTCCATTTGAACCCAATATCATACATCTAAATTAAAATAAAGAAAATTGTCATGTGGGAGCATGCACTTTGTTATATAACAATATTGTTTTTTGTGTCATACATGTCATATTTCCTGTCTGTGTCTGTAATGAATTTGTCTCCATCTCCCTTCGGTCACACTGCCACATGCTGAACTATTATCAAATTAATTTCTCTCTATAATCTTGGAAAGGAGAGAGCGAAGGGTAGAACTCTTGTACTCGCTTTTCAAGAAGCCTAAATTTGTGTGTATTGAATTTTTTTGAATTTGCATAGCTTATATATGTTTGGTTTATGATTTTAAAGATATTGTGGTGATTTTTCTCATTCCAAATACCATCGTAGAAGATTGTGACGGGTTGAAAGTCATTCAACTATAAAATGCCAACAAAAATAGGGAAGTTGATGGTTGAAAACGTCAATAATTTCTTACGACCACGATTGATAAACGTCAATAAAAAGGGTATAATAATTGACATATTTTTTTGTTAGAATTGACATGTAAAAGCCGTCGAGTTAATTATATTTGATGGTCAAAATAACGTTAACAAAAAGGAAAAGTTTGATATTTTGAAAAGGTTGATACCATCATTTTTGACATTTTTTAACCATCAGTAAAGGCCAAATTTATAGCAGCTAATTTCTTCAACATAAAAGAACTCTTAAAAATCTACTCATTTCCATATATATTGTCCGTAGAAGCAAGTTTAGTTACTAACTTTTGCTAATTTATGTTGTTGAGCTCTTCAATTTCAGTTTCAATAACTCTTTAAAATTTTTATATTCTCCAAGAAATTTTAGAAAACTCAATTGATATCAAGTAGTTGAACTTTTTGTTTGTTTTACCTTTATACTCAAGCTAAGTCTCAAAGACTATATGTATGTGCCTATAAGTAAATAGAGCTGGAAAGGAGCTTGAAATTCTGAAACCCAAGCCGTTGACCAAAAGAAGATGGATCCAATATCAAAGTTTCAGCAACTTTGGCAACAATTTCAAAATTCCTACGGAGGAACCAATCACTTTGATCTCATCATCCCTTTCACTTTCTGCATTTTTTTTCTTCTTCCTCGTGTTGCTGAAGCTCTACAAACCCAAAAACTTACCTCCATCGCCGCCCAAACTCCCCATCATCGGCAACCTCCACCAATTAGGATCACTCCCACACCAATCTCTGGCAGCTCTTTCTGATAAGCATGGGCCTCTCATGCTCCTCAAGCTCGGCCAGGTCCCAACTCTTGTGGTTTCCTCTGCAGAAATGGCTAGAGAAGTGATGAAGACCCATGACCTCACATTCTCCGACAGGCCTCAAACTACGGCTGCAAAGATCTTCACCTACGACTTCAAAGACGTGGGTTTTGCTCCATATGGTGAGTATTGGCGACAAGCAATAAAAATCTGCGCTCTTGAACTATTTAGTGTCAAAAGAGTGGAGTCATTTCAGTACGTGAGAGACGAGGAAGTTGCTGTGCTCGTCAACAGGATCCGTAAAGGCTGTGTTGGTGGTGATGGTGAGGGATCTGCGAATCTTAGTCAGCTGTTTTTGTCGACCTCAAACAATATAGTGTCTCGATGCATTTTGGGGAAGAAATTTGAGGATGAAAATGGGAAGAGCAGATTTGGATCGAGAAGGGTTATCGTGCTGTTCACGGCGTTTTGTTTTGCGGATTTCTTTCCTGCTCTTCGGTGGGTCGATGTGGTTAGAGGGTTCAATGGGGAACTGAGAAAATGCTTCACAACTTTGGATGCGTTTTTTAGTAAGGTGGTTGAAGAACACAAGGCCAAGATGAGAGGTGGTGGTCAATTATTCTGATGAATCTAAAAAGGATTTTATGGATAGCATGTTGCAGCTGATGCAGGATGACATGGTTGACTGTCATTTCTCTCGTGACAGTCTCAAAGCAATTGTATTGGTTTGTTTTCTCTCCTACTGCTTTAATCTATCTATCTCGTTTAAGGTAGAATAAAAAAGAGATTACGAAAAAAAGGGGTTGACTTCACCTCTAATCTGGAGGAGAGCCAAATAGACTAAAAACCCTTCTGAAAATTTTGGATCGTAGGACATGTTTGTAGGTGGAAGCAACACAATTGCAGCAGGTTTGAAATGGACAATGATGGAGTTGCTAAGAAACCAAGAGATAAGAAAATTTGTTGGAAAGAAGGCAAAGATTGAAATGGAAGATACCATTTCCTCTATTGGTGCAGCAACGTTGGGAGATGTGGAGAGATGTGGAGATTGAAGGCTACCACATTTCTTAAAAAACAAGAGTGTTTGTGAATGCTTGAAAAATACACCGAGATCCCAATATTTGGGAGAGGTCAAACGAATTTATTCCAAAGAGATTCATGGAGAATTCTGTCGATTATAAAGGTCAAGACTTTGATTTCATTCCCTTTTGGGAGTGGGAGTAGGATATGTCCTGGAATGTTGTTTGGCATTGCTTCTTTTGAATATGCATTGGCAAATCTTCTATATTGGTTCCATTGGAAGCTCTCTGCTGCTAATGGCGATGCGTTGGACGTCGAAGAAGAAAATGGGGTCACTGTTCGCAGGAAAATGCCTCTCCATTTGAAGCCAATATACATCTAATTAAAAGAAGTAAATTCCCATTCTCACGTGGGAGCATATGCACTTTATTATATAATAATATTGTTTTGTGTTATGTATCATGTAGTTTGGTTTTCATGGGGTGATGATGTCCTGTCTGTAATGTATTGTCTCCATCTCCCTTCACTCTTATCATTCTGAATTATCAAATTAATTTCTCTGTATAATCTTTGGATTTTTCTTTTTCTTTTTTATATACATCAACTGCAGCAATAAACGTTTTTATATTTATAAGTTACAAAGACTTGAGAATAAGACAACACCTACAAGAATTTTGTATAGGTGTCGTGAACTCGGTAAATTAGATGTTGTGAGTTTGTTGATGATGAGTGTCATGTTGATGAATAATAAAACAAGGAAATTTTGGAGAATGTGCATCTAATTAAACAAATAGATTTTACAATAATTAGTACCATCCTTGTGTCGACGGCTGATAAGAATTTTGACAGTTTTTTTGGATATTTTTTAACCTTTCTCTATTTTATTTGTCAAAAATTGAATAGTACCCACCAAAATTAACTGCAGAGACTTACAAACAGCAAGTATTTTTCTAAATAAATAGATCAGCGCTGGAAATGAACTTGAAACTCTGAAACGACCCACACCGTTTACAAAGAAGATGTATCCAATATCAAAATTTGATCTCATCCCTTTATCCCTCTGCCTTATCTTCTTCTTCCTAGTGTTGCTGAAGCTCTTCAAACCCAAAAACAACACCAAAAACTTGCCTCCATCGCCGCCCAAACTCCCCATCATCGGCAACCTCCACCAATTAGGATCACTCCCACACCAATCTCTGGCAGCTCTTTCTGATAAACATGGGCCTCTCATGCTCCTCAAGCTCGGCCAGGTCCCAACTCTGGTGGTTTCCTCTGCAGAAATGGCTAGAGAAGTGATGAAGACCCATGACCTCAATTTCTCCAGCAGGCCCCTATCCACGGCCGCCAACATCTTGCTCTACCAATCCCATGATGTGGCTTTTGCCCCATATGGTGACTACTGGAGACAAGCCAGAAAAATCTGCGCTCTTGAACTCTTCAGTGTTAAAAGAGTGGAGTCGTTTCAGTACGTGAGAGATGAGGAAGTTGCTGTGCTCGTGGATAGGATCCGTAGAGGCTGTGATGGTGAGGGATCTGTGAATCTTTGTGAGCTGTTTTTGTCGACCTCGAACAATATTGTGTCGAGATGTATGATGGGAGACAAATTTGAGGATGAGAATGGGAAGAGCAGATTTGGAGACATATCGAGAAGGGCTATGGTGATAATCACGGCGTTTTGTTTTGCGGATTTCTTGCCTGCTCTTTGGTGGATCGATGTGGTTAGAGGGTTCGATGGGGAGCTGAAAAAATGCTTCACAACTTTGGATGCGTTTTTGAGTAAGGTGGTTGAAGAACACATGGCCAAGATGAGAGCCGGTGGTGAATCTGATGAATCTAAGAAGGATTTTATGGATATCATGTTGCAGCTGATGCAGGGTGAAAAAGTGGACTATCATTTCTCTCTCGATCATCTCAAAGCAATCGTAATGGTTTGTTTTTTTTTTCGTTCTAGAAAATGATATTACAGAAGTTCAAACACAAAATTAACACGGTCTCCTAATCTAATACCATGTTTCGAAAATTTAATCATCTTCAGGATATGTTTGTGGGTGGAAGTGACACGACTGCAACGGGTTTAGAATGGACGATGACAGAGCTGATGAGAAACCGAGCAGCCATGGACAAAGTACAAGAAGAAGTGAGAAGAGTAGTTGGGAAGAAGGCAAGGATTGAAGTGGAAGATATTGAGAAAATGGAGTACATGAAATGTGTGATAAAAGAATCTCTAAGATTACACCCACCACTCCCTCTACTGATTCCTCGAGAAACAATGGGAGATGTGGAGATTGAAGGCTACCACATTCCATCGAAAGCTAGAGTCTTTGTGAATGTTTGGGCAATTCAAAGGGATCCCAAGATCTGGGAAAGGCCGAACGAGTTCATTCCAGAGAGATTCATGGAGAAGAACTCAGGTGGTCAGAAAGGGCGAGATGAGTATGGGCGAGATGAGTATGAGTTCATTTCATTTGGGGGTGGGAGAAGAAAGTGCCCTGGAATGTCATTTGGGCTTGCTTCTTTTGAATGTGCATTGGCAAATCTTCTCCATTGGTTCGATTGGAAGCTCCCTAATGGCTCTGAATTGGACGTTGAAGAAGAAAATGGGCTCACTGTTCGCAAGAAAATCCCTCTCCATCTCAACCCCATACCATATACCTTATCAAATTAATTAAATTGTCATGTGCGTGGGGGCACCTTAATATAATTATGGTCTAAGTTATATAAATATATTTTGGTTTTTTAGGGTGCTGTCATTTTGAGTAGGGTGAATGATGGGTCAGTCTTTTAACTTTAAATTTATACGAGCATTAATGTCTTCTAATTAAATGAGTTAGGGTCAGAATTATTTTTTAATGAAAAATTTGGTGTTACTTTGAGAAAACCAAAGGAGATGTAGAGTCTAATAACATTAAAAAAGAAAAAATTTTAATGAAAAATTATGGTGCTACTTGAGAATACCAAAGGAATAAGTACTCGGAGGCAGAATTGATATAAAATAACAAGAGAAAAGTATATCTTATTTTATATTTCTTTTTATTAGTATCAAAATTTTAGCGGTAATCAATACCTAAATATTGTTCATAATATTTTCTTACATCATTAAAATGACAATTTTGAAATTAAATTTCAAATTATTAAAAATGGTATATTATCTATTTGTATTATTGCCAACCAGAATATAGTTTAATTAGACCAAAAGTATGTAGATTTGATTCAACATGTTATTTTGAGTACAACAACGTTAGATTGTGAATAGAACTCACAGCTTCTTGGTGGGACTTATATGTTAATTATCGTTGAATTATGTTCGTTTTTTATTTAATTCAACATATTTATATTTTAGAAAAAAATATCTCTTTACATTGGGTCAATATCTGTCATTCGTCATTTCAATTATTTTGTATGCTTTCAAGTTTCTTTAATGAATCGTCCTTTTCCTTCCAAAAAAAAAAATAATAATAATAAAAATTAAAAAATATGTTGTCGTAGAATTAAATAGCTTCCTTTTTTTTCTTTTGAAAAAAAAAATAGCTAGCTTCCTACCTTTTTTAATTTTATAGTATGGGCCAAAATTTAATTGAGAAAATTGCCCTTCCTGTGTAGGCCACGTCATGCATTTCAAAATAATAAATTTATCCAAACAAAAAAAAAAAAGATGGTTCTTTCTTTTTATTTTTTTAGAACAAAAACAAAAATAATTGAATATATATACGCTATAATTTCTATTGACGTTTTTTTTTTCCTTTTGTCGGGTGTTGATGGAAAGAAAATTTTGGATACTAAGAGAATATTATAGTCTAATTTTATCTCTATAAATTATCTTTTAACGTTGATTAATTCCATTTCATTTGTAGTAAACACTGAAGGAAAAGAGTAATACTATAAATTTTTTCCAAGTTTGAAGCAACTCTTTAACATGTAATGAAGATTTGAAAATTATATAACTTTTCCTGCCTAAACTATGGTTTGTCGTGTATACAATTATTCTATTTTGTATATATATAAAAAAATATATACTTTTGGTCATTTCAGATGATTATTTTCACTAATTTATTTAACAAAAACCTAATATTGTTTCATTTATTAGGGGTGTATTCAAATTTCTGCCCTAAACGATCCAATTAAAAATTAGAATGAGACGCACATGGTTACATATTATAAATTTATAATTGATCAGGAGATCTCTTTCGACTAAAAAAATCTGTCCTTTCACTCTTCAAAATGAATCAATCAATAAAGACAAACTATTTATCAATCATACCCTCTCCCCTTTCTATTTACTTAATTTTTTAAATTTTCTTAACCACTCCCACCAAAACTAGAGAACGGGTCGATGATGACAACTTTTTGGCATGCGGCCAAAGTTGATGTTGACTGGATAAATAAAGGGAATATCATAAATGAAAAATATCTCTACTCTTTGAGATCTTTTCGATAAAATCAAAAGTAAAATCACAAAAATTATATTTAAAGTGAACTATCATATCATTGTAGAAATAAAAAAATTATTCGTCTCTTACTACTAAGGGTTTGAATTCACCATCTTAAGCTTTGGAACTATGTTTAAGTACCGTTAATTCAAAAAAATTAAACAGATATATTATGGTAAATTAAATTTTAATTATGATGTAGGAGGATGAAAAAACCTAAACATGACTAACCTGTAGTTCGGAATTGTGTGTTTGTTTCAATTTAGCTTATTTAACCACAATTTCTAGTCGTTTCAGCATTGATCTTTTTTCTTTACTAGAAACTAATCTAGGTGTTCAAAAAACTTGGTAACTTGAGTAATCCGGACAACTCAACTTAAACCAGGGTTGAGTTTGGTTTTAAAAAAAATCAATTTATGTTGGGTTGATTTTTTTATAAAACCAAAACTTCGATTCAATTCTCGATTTGGAAAATTTTTTAATTGATTTATTCCGAACCGAATTGTATTCTATATTAATTTATTTTTTTCGTTTTAAGACTTGCATATCCTCCCCTCTCCCATCCTTTCTCCTCATGCTTGCCATTTGTTAGCGATGTTGTCGCTGAAGCCCATGAGAAGTCCAACTACTTTGCCAGGACAGAGTAGATTTTCATCGTCATGTTCTCTCCTATTTTCTTCATCTCATTCACTCTTGTCGTCCCCTCCATCTCAGGCAGACGACCCAATCAGACCCAACCCGAAAATATAAGGGCTGGATTGGGTTGGGTTGCAAATTAACTTCGGTTTTATAAGTACTTAAATTGTCCAACCTGAATTTTTGCATCGTTTGGGACTAAAATAGTTGAAGTCCATTTGCTTATTTCTTTTTCTAGGAGTGTGGCACCATTTTCTCCCATTTAGTACATTTGTCCTACTAAGAGAGGGAAGAATGCATAAATTGAGAGAAAGAGAGAATTTTTTCCTTATTTTTCAAAAAAATTAAATAACTATCAAATTTTGGAGAGAAAATGAATTCTTATCTAAAGAATGGAATGGAGAAGTGCATGGATAAAATCACACTAACAAGTTAATTTGGATGTCAAACTTCTTGCATTAGGTTACTTGCCCATCCCCTCCTAATTCTTGAGACTATAATTACTCAAACGCCAACTCCAAGAGATCACTAAAGTTTCCAGACATTTAAGATCCTATTTGGCATGAAATCTAAAAGATGTGTTTTGAAATTTGTTTTCATATATTAAGTGATAAATAATGAAAATTCTTAAAACAAATCTTTTGTTCGATCCCCTCCCCAACATGTTGTACTAAAAAAAATTGAATTTGAAACATTAAAATGCAAATTTTGCATTTTATAAAACTCATTTCTTTTTCTAATTTTTTTTAAACTAAAACATGTAAAATATAATATATTATAAATTATATAATATTGTAAAATAATAATTCTACAAAGCTTATAACAAAAATGTTAATAAATTTATCAATATTGTTTTAGATTAAGCTAAATATTTAGTTGGTAACTACCACTTATTTACAAATATATTATTAAACTATATTGTTTATATACATACTAAATACAAGTATACAATTTTTCCCATTACCTGGACGATGTGTGTGGGAAAGAATTAAACCATGTAAAAATGAAGTTTTATCATGGAACATAAAGCAATAGTAAGAAAATTTTAAAATTCTATTTAACTGAGAAATAGTTTTAAAAATTAAAAAAATAAATGGGAATTATTCCCCGAGGGAATCCAATCCCCGCAAATTCTCCACAAAAAATTCCAACCCCGATCCCCATGAAATTTCATGGAGAATTAAATAGGAGTTGGGGACTAGGACGGGGAACCCCGTCCTACCCCGTAAACATTCCTATGACCCTTTCTCTTACATCTTACTCCTTCCCCTCTATCTTCCTTAACCGATTTTAGATCAACCATATTAAGAATGAAACCGATCAATTATTTTTTTAAGTATAACATATGGAAGTAGAGATCGAACTCACAACTTATTGGTTTGAGATATATATGTCAATTATCACTGAACTTTGACGAAACCGGCTGAATTGAAGCGAGTCAGTCAGGCCAAGAAATTTATAAGAAACTGACCAACTTATAATTAAATGTTGTGCAGTTGAATGTAGAGCGCCTGCCGCTTGGGAGTTGGTTTTCCCATATTTTATTTTATTTTAATTTAATTTAAAGAATCTATTATCTTTACTTTATTTTTTTATTATTTTAATTTAATTTAAAGAATCTATTATTTTTAATTTATGGGCCCTCAGGCTTGAGGTTTTGTTTGAGTGGAAATTGGCACAGATAAATTAAATCCATATTTGGTACACAATTTTAAATATTTTACCCGGAACTCACGTATTCGCAAGCATCAATTATTACTCCTACAAGACTTTCTTTTTCTCTACCATTTTCATAGGTTTATCCTGAGTTTTGTGCTTAAAATATTTTAATTTATATTATACTAACAAAAATAATTTATATAATTTATTTTCAATTATGTTAATCACACATCTTAATCTCAAGTACGTAGATAATTGTCAAAACGAGCATAGTTTAACGGTAATTGTCATATACCTCTAATCAAGAGATTATGAGTTCGAATCGATAACTTTATCCTATACTACTTTTTAAAACCTCCTATCAAAACGGCCTCTGTGGAAGTTTTTTTGGGTAGTTCTTTTTCTTTCTTACTGCACCTCCCTCTCCATGCTCCATGTCAACGGTTAGCTTTTAGAAATTATATATCTTTTCCTTGATATTCTTATGATGGGGTTCTAACTTTATTAGTACCAAATTACAAGGCGGACAAATAGTTCCAGGGTAGCTAAAAGCATGTCCTGCATGGACTATACTATACTTTAACATAATTTCATTTCATTTCCCTATAAATAAATAAAGCTTTCAAGGATTTGCAGACTTCTCACTTCTCAGACTGGAGAAAATGGATCAGTTGTCAAAATTTCAGCAACATTGGCGACAACTTCAAGCTCCATATGGAGGCACCTTCCACTTCAATCTCATCCCTTTTTCTCTCTTCCTTTTCTTCTTCTTCTTCTTCCTTGTCTTAAGGAAGTTTTTCAGAGCCAAAAACACCAAAAATTTCATTCCCTCACCTCCCAAACTTCCCATCATCGGCAACCTCCACCAGTTAGGAACACTGCCACACCAATCTCTGGCAGCTCTTTCTAACAAATATGGGCCTCTCATGCTCCTCAAGCTGGGGCAGGCCCCAACTCTGGTGGTTTCCTCTGCAGAAATGGCTAGAGAAGTGATGAAGACACATGACATCAAATTCTGCAACAGGGTCCGAACTACGGCCGCAAAGATCTTGCTGTACGATTGCCAAGACATGGCTTTTGCCCCATATGGAGAGTTCTTGAGACAAGCCAAGAAAATGTGCGTTTTGGAGCTTTTAAGTGCCAAAAGAGTGGAGTCGTTTCAGTATGTGAGAGATGAGGAAGTTGAAGTGCTTATCAATAGGATTCGTGAAGGTTGTGTCGGTGGGGAGGAGGCCGTGAATCTCAAGCAACTGTTCGCGTCCATCTCAAAATAATATAATTTCGAGGTGTGTTTTTGGAGAGAAGTTTGAGGATGAAAATGGGAAGAGCGAATTTCGAGATGCGTCGAGAAGGATTCAAGTGTTAATTTCAACTTTTTGTGTTGCAGATTTCTTCCCTGCTTTTGGATGGGTTGATGTACTTAGAGGGTTCATTGGAGAGCTGAAAAAGATTTCTAAAAAAATGGATGAATTCTTTGATGAGATCATTGAAGAACACAAGACAAAGATGAGTAAAAGTGGTCAATCTTCTTATGGTAAAAAGGATTTTGTGGATATCTTGTTGCAACTACAGCAGGATGATACGCTCAACTATCATTTCACTCGAGATGAACTCAAAGCAATCTTACAGGTTTTTCTCAGATCTCTCTTGCCTATACACACAAACACAAGAGAAGCAATTTAAATTGAGCCAATTTTGTTTTCAAATTGCAGGACATGTTCATAGCTGGGAGCGACACTACTGCAACAGCTATGGAATGGACAATGACTGAGCTGATGAGAAATCAGGCCGCCATGAAGAAAGTCCAAGAAGAGGTCAGAAAAATAATTGGAAAGAATCCGAAGTTTGAAATGGAAGATACTGGAAAGATGGAGTACCTGCACTGTGTGGTAAAGGAATCTCCAAGACTACATCCACCTGCTCCTTTACTAGTGCCTCGACAAAAATTGGGAGATGTCAAGATTGGAGGCTACCACATCCCATCAAAAACCAACGTTTTTGTGAATGTTTGGGCAATTCAAAGGGACCCCCAGATTTGGGAAAGGCCACATGAGTTCATCCCAGAGAGATTCACAGAGAACTCAATTGATTACAAAGGTCATGACTTTGAGTTCATTCCATTTGGGAGCGGGAGAAGGAAATGCTCTGGAATTTTATTTGGGATTACTTCCATTGAATTTGTGTTGGCAAGTCTTCTCTATTGGTTTGATTGGGAGCTTCCTGATGGCTGTGTTTTGGATGCTGAAGAAGAGAATGGGATAACCGTTTGCAAGAAAATTCCCCTCCATCTCAAGCCAATGCCATATCTCTAGTAAAATAATGTAAACTTCTCAGTTTCTTATAACATATTGTCCTGTTATCATGTGGCTTGCTTAGTTTTCGTTGACGTGATGAATTGCCCATAACTTTTAATTTGTATCATCATAAGCAATGTTGTTTATCTCCATCTGCCTCATTCTCTTACTCTCTCTATATTAGAGAAAAAGGCTGGAGAATAAATAAAATTTGAATATATATGAAAATATTAATAAATCGAGTGTATAACAAATGATTTCCTATGACCACCCATAATTTTATTTTACTTGGATGTTAGTTTAAGGCTAACAATAAAACTATTAATACAAACTAGGTATTGGGGTAATGATGTTACAGGACTTGAACTCACAATCTTTTGCTTTAATATCATTAAATGAACGCTTAAAATTTTAAGTTGATAGGTTGGAGTAAATTTGAACTTTTCGAGATATTATTAATAATTTTTCAACATGATGCTTTTTGGGTAGAATACAAAAGTAAAACTATGTGCACCAAAGTTTCAAGTGCACAATATCATAACATTCAAAGATATAACAAGCAATATCTCAAGATGTGTTCTAATAAAAAGATTGTTGAGGAAAGCCAGCTTTAAAGATGGGAAGTTAATTTGAATAAGAGTAAGAACCTTAATATATTCAGGAATAGATGAATGAGGGGAAAGCATTTAGCTCTATTCATATGCGATATTTGGATAGAATCCAAAAAGTGAAAATATGAAGAAGTACATTCCCAAATAGATCGTACATTTTTTTTTTTTTTGATAATTGGGAGTCAAAGTTTTCCTCCCCTATACCTAGGGGCACCCGCGCCTGTCCCAAGGTCCGAACCCGGTAGACATCAGAGATTTTTTGGTATTAAACTTACTAGAAGGTCTGAACTTGAGACCTCTAAGCCAATATGACCAAACGACCCCAAGTCCTTGTCAACCGGATTGTCCCTTGGGTCCCAAATAGATCTTACTTTACTAGTTAATTTTAAGAACCACCCTACTTTTCTTAAAAATTGTTTAATTCTTTGGCGTAGGAAATAAAATACTTTCACTCCACCTTCTTGCTTAGTTGATAGTCTCACTAGATTACATCATAAGGAACATGTAGGAGTCCGCAAGGTCAAACCGACACTTAATTATAAAAATCGAGGTGTGTTACACATTTTGTAATATTTAAATCGTCTAATGAAGATATAATGTATGGATGACCCACTATACAGATTCGAATATGGGTATTCTATATTCTTCTGGGTTTGCAGAGTTTGACCTTGCACATGTTGCCGTAACATGAGTTGCATAATCTAGGCTTAACTAATCCAGAAAATATGATGGATCTAATATCACAGTTACAGCAGCAGGGGCAGGGTCTACAACTTGTCTATCATATGGATCAGTTCAATCTTTTGAATTATAAAAATCGAGGTGTGTTACACATTTTGTAATATTTAAATCGTCTAATGAAGATATAATGTATGGATGACCCACTATACAGATTCGAATATTGATATTCTATATTCTTCTGGGTTTTCAGAGTTGACCTTCCACATGTTGCCGTAACATGGGTTGCATAATCTAGGCTTAACTAATCCAGAAAATATGATGGATCTAATATCACAGTTACAGCAGCAGGGGCAGGATCTACAACTTGTCTATCATATGGATCAGTTCAATCTTTTGAATTGTTCCCTATTTCTCCTACTATTCCTTCTTTTTCTCAAGTTGTTTAGAGTCAGAAAAGGGAACTTACCTCCATCACCACCAAAGCTACCAATAATTGGAAACCTTCATCAGCTGGGCAGACATCCTTATCGCTCGCTTCAAGCTCTCTCTGAAAAGTATGGTTCTCTCATGTTTCTGCGACTGGGATGGACTCCAACTCTTGTGGTTTCCTCAGCAGATATGGCCAGGGAGATATTTAAGAGTCATGATATCAGTTTCTCTAACAGGCCCAAATCAACCGCTGCCAATTTATTTTTCTACGGATACAAAGATGTCGGCTTCTCTCCGTATGGGGAGTACTGGAGAGGGTTAAAAAGGATTTGCATTCTTGAACTTCTAAGTCAAAAAAGAGTACATGAGTTTCAGTATGTGAGGGAAGAAGAAGTTGAAATCTTGGTAAATGAGGTACATAAAGCCAGCTCTGCTGATTTATCTGTCAATCTTAGTGACTTGGTCACCTCAACCTCAAACGGCATAGTTTCAAGATGCATATTTGGAGAAAAGTTTGAAGATGAAAATGGGAAGAGCAGATTTGGTGAACTAACAAGAAAGATGGCTAAGTTAGTTATGACTTTCAGTGTGGGAGATTTCTACCCAGGCTTTGGATGGGTTGACAATATCACAGGCTTAATTGGACAACTGAAGGAAACTTCTGGAGCACTTGATACTTTTCTTGAACAGTTGATTACAGAACACAAGACAGAGAAACGAGAAAGTAGTCAAGACGATAAAAAAGATTTTGTGGACATTCTGCTCCAAGTTCAGCAGATGGATGATCTCGGTTTTGAATTTACTCAAGACAGTCTAAAATCAGTGTTACAGGTCCTTCTCTTTCCCACACAAACTCACCACATATTCTCACAGACATCATCAAATAGAAAAAGCTCAATCTAGCACTTTTATTGTTTCAGGATATTTTTATAGCTGGAACGGATACTACTTCATCAGTATTGGAATGGACGATTACAGAGCTAGCGCGAAATCCAACCATAATGAAGAAAGCACAAGGAGAAGTAAGACGAGTGGTGGGAAAAAAGTCAAATATAGATGATAACGACATCTTTCAAATGGAGTACCTAAAATGTGTCATCAGAGAATCCCTAAGAGTCCATCCACCAGCTCCTCTACTATTACCTCGAGAAACATCTGAAGTGGTGAAGTTGGGAGGTTACTGTATTCCATCAAAAACCAGAGTATTTTTCAATGTTTGGGCGATTCAAAGGGATCCCAAAATCTGGGAAAACCCACAGGATTTCATCCCAGAGAGATTTATGAACAACCCAGTTGATTTCAAAGGACAAGACTGTCACTGCCTCCCATTTGGTGGTGGGAGAAGAATCTGTCCCGGGATGAATTTTGCTTTTGCATCAATTGAATATGTGTTGGCTAACCTTCTACAGTGGTTTGATTGGAAGCTGCCTAATGACAATTTGATAGCCAGCGATTTGGACATGACTGAAGATATGGGGCTCGCTCTCACCAAGAAACATCCCCTTTTTCTTAAGCCAGTAGAACCATATTCAATTCAATCAGATGTCTGAATGCTGTTCATTCGCACATTCTTTTCAGCCCTTATGTCCATTACTGTAATACACATTCTCGTTATATTTTATTTTGTTAATCCTGTTCCTCCTTGGTTACCAGATCAAAATTTTCGAAGAAACTATTCCTGTTTGTATGTATCCAATCTCCTTCTTCCTTTGTCACAAAACATACAAATAAATCATCATAGTATCACGATTTGTTCTCCTCCATAGTAAGCTTATTGGAGTCGGAATTGAACTCAGGAACTATAGTCAACCTTGTTCCGCTCTATTCAACAAGTGATAGAAGAGGAAAATGAAGAGAGACCAGAAAGAGAGAGCGAGAAAGCTTACTTGTTGGCTCCTTGAGCTTCTGAAGCAGAGCTCCATTCCCGCGGCGCCGAGACGGTAGATTCCGAATGGCTCAGGTGAATTTTGACGTTTGACTTGACCTAATGCGGGAAAAATAAAAGAAAATAATAAAGTATATGGAATAAATAGATCAATCTAAAAATATTAGAGACTAAACTATAAAAAATTAATTTTTAAGAATGAAAGTTTCCATTGATGAGGATGACGATGATGATTGACGATCTGCTTTTGTGCAGTTTCCGCCATCGCTTTCATTTTTATGGCGGCTTTTTGTCTTGTTTGTTAAAATACTCTTTTTGCTCTTTCTAATCTAATGAACTTTCCTACTAGTACTAATCCATGCACTTCTCGTAACTACAGATGCATAATCCCATTTCTTCGTTTGTGTAGAATTTTCATTTGATTTGCTTCAAAATTCATTGTTACGGATTAATTGGAGCCTATTTTGGTTGGCTAAGAGAACCAGCAGAACAGCCATTGTCGTCATCTGTAAGTACGATTTCAGACCTTGTATAATTAATGGCCCTGCTCGCTCCGCCTCTCTTTCTCTCTCTCTATGCTTCCGTGTCAGACTTTGCTTTTGCTGCCCTAGAGGATCGCGCTTTTTGCCCCACTACTAGTTGACCGCCGGCCCTTTCTTCTTCTTCTTGCCGTTTTTGCATTTTGCCTCTTCCCCCTCCCTGCAATGGAGTTCTCTGGGATCATGGCGAGTAGGGCTACCTCTTCTTCTATTTTCTCTTTTTGTTGGAAACCCAATTCTAAGTTTGCTTATTGTGACAAGTTTCTCGCTCAAAAGAGTCGGGCACCGTTCTTCGAGGCCATTAAATGTATTCAAGCGCCCCATCCTGATGCCAATCCTCTGAAATCCAGTACCCGAAGTCTCGACTGTCGATTCTCATGCTCCGCTGCGACCCTCTCCCCCTCGTCTACCACTGAGCTCGTTCCTTTAAAGCTACAGCGCCTGATCGAGGAATTCGAGTCTATCTCCGAGCCGATCGATAGAGTGAAACGTTTGTTGTGGTATGCAGGCCTTCTGCCTCCTTTAGATGATGCGGCGAGGCTTGACTCGAATCGGGTCATGGGGTGTACGGCGCAGGTGTGGTTGGAGGTGAGGATTGACCAGGAGGGTAACGTGAGGTTCGCTGCGGATAGTGATTCGGAGATCTCGAAAGGGTTTTGCTCGTGTTTAGTTTCAGTGCTTGATGGTGCCCTGCCGGAGGATGTTCTGAGGATGAAGACGGACGATTTGGCCGCTCTAAATGTGGGATTGCCGGGTGGAGAGCGATCAAGAGTAAATACTTGGCACAATGTTTTGATTAGTATGCAAAAAAGGACTAAGGCTTTGATTGCGGAGCTTGAAGGGCAGTCCCCATTTGAACCGTTTCCATCTCTGGTTGTGACAGCTGATGGGGTTCATGCAAAAGGAAGTTATGCAGAAGCTCAGGTTACTGATTTAATATAAGTTATGGGTTAACTAAACCTTAAATACTTGTAGAGATGATGGAAGGAAGCAGAAAATGACGTTTAGACTGCCAAATGACTTATCAAAAAAGAAAAAAATAAAATCATTGTCGTGTAAGTGGAGAATTAGCTTTCATTTCACGAGTTAAAACTTTTACTGATATTAGCCTGTGGTGTACTGAAATGGAGTAACTTATAAGATTCAAGTGTGAATGAAAATAAGAAAGAGAGCTAAGTGAGGTGAAAGGATTAACTATCAAAGACAAACAAAGTTTAGGTAAAAGGGTTAGGCAAATCGTAGAACAATAATCTCGGAGTTAAAACAGTCGAGGGATATTGGAGTTAATTCAATGTACATTGCTATTTTGTGGAGATAGAAATCCCTGCATGGGAATCTTCCTTATTTTTTTTTACTTCTTGTTATTTGGCTCATTAAAGCACGTGCTTAGCCTATAAACATTCATGAGACATTTTTCATTGTAGTATGGTTGACGTGTGTTATGACTTTTGGAAAAGTTAGAACTTTGTCTGATTCGATGATGATTTGTTTGTTCTGGGTGGCAGTTTTGGATGTTACTACATCACCTTTTTCATTGTATTTAATTGCCATTCTGTCTTGTAATTTGTTTTCTAGTAGCAATGCATTTATTAAGTTTCTCTGCAGGCAAGATATTTGCTCCCAAATGATTCTACGGTCAAAGAACTTGTGAAAGTGCTCAAGGAGAAAAGAATTGGCATTGTTGCGCACTTTTACATGGATCCTGAAGTCCAAGGGGTCTTAACTGCTGCTCAGAAGGAATGGCCTCACATTTACATATCTGATTCATTGGTAATGGCAGATATGGCCGTCAAGATGGCAAAAGCTGGATGCCAATTTGTAACAGTACTTGGTGTAGATTTCATGTCGGAAAATGTGCGTGCAATTCTCGATCAAGCTGGCTTCGGAGAGGTGCATCTTTTTCTCTCAAATTTCTTCTTACTTTTCATCGTTGTCTATAGATACAAAAAGAACTGGCAGTAAAACTCATTCAAAACACAACTTCCAGTTCCTGATATCCAAACCTTCCCATGCCTGATGTCCCTAAAGATTCCTTTTAATGAACTATTAAGGCCTTTATAGTATTCCAGTATCGCATCTTTAATTTAATAATTTTCTCCGCTAGAAGTTGTTTGTTAACTTTAAGTTGCAATATTTTTTTCACGTACTATATATAAATTTTGATGTTGCAGCTTCAATTATTTAGTGGTGGAACAATTCAGATATTAATATTGATTCCATAAATATGCAGGTAGGAGTGTACAGGATGTCAGATGAACGGATTAGTTGTTCTTTGGCTGATGCTGCAGCTACTCCTTCTTATATGAATTATCTTGAAACAGCTTCAAGCAAGTCTCCGTCCTTGCACGTTATCTACATAAATACATCATTGGAAACTAAAGCCTACGCTCATGAGCTTGTGCCAACAATTACCTGTACTTCTTCAAATGTCATGCAGACAATTTTGCAGGTAGAAAATATTCTTTCCTTCGTATTCATTCTAATTCTTATTTATCTTTTAGCAGCAAGTAAAATGCACTCTAGAATACCCTGGGTGACTATCTTACTTCTCAATGTTCATATTTTCTTTGCTTTGTCTCAGGCTTTTGCTCAAGTACCAGAATTAAATGTTTGGTATGGGCCTGATTCCTACATGGGTGCAAATATTGTAGAACTGTTGCAGCAGATGACCAAGATGACAGATGAAGAAATTGCAAAGATTCATCCAAAACATAATAGAGACTCAATTAGATCATTGCTCCCTCGTCTGCACTATTATCAGGTTTTTTCAAAACATTTGCTTTTCCCTGTTTTTACTCTCGTTTCACCCTTTCTCTTAACCATAGGCTGTGATTGAGTGTGCATGCATAAATCTTGTGCCTCGAGTATTTTGTTGGATTATGATACCTTTGAAAATTTTGGCACCTTCTTTTTAATACTTCTTTTCCAGCTAGCATTGATTGCGGCACCTTCACTGACCTGGTTGACCCCTTGATTATTATTATTATTTCTTTTTGATAATTGATGTCTTCTAATTTCAGGAAGGTACGTGCATTGTACATCATCTTTTTGGGCATGAAGTTGTGGAGAAGATAAATGAAATGTACTGTGATGCATTCCTTACTGCTCACTTTGAAGTCCCCGGAGAAATGTTTGCTTTAGCGATGGAGGCAAAAAGAAGAGGAATGGGAATTGTAGGTTCCACCCAGAATATATTAGATTTCATAAAACAAAGGGTGCAAGAGGCTTTAGAAAGAAATGTCAATGATCACCTACAATTTGTGTTGGGAACAGAATCAGGAATGATAACTTCAATTGTTGCAGCTGTTCGTAATCTGTTAAGTTCTACAAAATCTACTTCTGGTGGAGCAACGGTCAATGTGGAGATTGTCTTTCCTGTATCATCAGATTCGGTGACAAAAACATCATCAAGCTCATCCCTAGGCCAGCAATCGGTTGCACTCGGGGAGATCAATTTACCTGTAGTACCTGGAATTGCCAGTGGGGAGGGATGTTCTCTTCACGGTGGCTGTGCATCTTGTCCATACATGAAGGTTAGAGTTTCTACTTAATTTAGCGTCCAAGTAATTTTTGTTCCCATGCAATCCACTCATTCAATATTGATAATCTTGTTGAATTTGAAACAATTGAAACCAACCCTGCTTTTTCCTCCCTCAAATTTTTTTAGAGGAACAAGATCCATTCAAAAAGGATGAGAAGCCTAACTTTTTTTTACCAAGTGGGAAAGAATGGTGGGGAGGACGAACAAACAAAGCAAATCTGTCTAAGAGACAAACGAGTACTCAAGAATCGGAACATCACATGCGACCCACCCACCTCACCCATCATCAACTAAAACCACCACTACTAGTCCCTAAAGAAACAGAACTCCATCGAACCATATGCCTAAATTGTTTCCTTAGTCTGCTAGTTAATTTTTTCTGAGATTGGTCAAATTTTACTTTGGTCGGCTGGTAGTCATCTTCTCTTCCATGAGTGTGTAAATGCCTTGAAAGCTTATAAAGTACAGGGTTGATCCACATCCACTAATACAGTTGCAGTTGGAGCTAAGGATTTGTTAGGCATTTGGAGTGTTTTTAGTGTGACCGGTTGGGTTTAGCATGTGGAATAGAAGTCCATTAGAGTTGTAACGAGAGAATTGTTACCAGGAAGTGGTTATAAATAAGAGAAGAGGTTTATGAGGAGTATTATTATAATCGAGAGTTTGAGTTGAGATTAGCTCATGGTAAGGCCTTTAGATTCCTCGAATCATCTAGAGAACTTTATTTCCACTTGTATTTCCATGTACTTTTTGGCCGTTCAGTGTACTCTTCGGTAGACTGGAACCATGGAATCTACCAATTGGTACCAAAACATCGTTTCTGAAATGGATCCATATTTTGAGGACTAATGGAAATACTATAGTATGTTGGTGGAAATGAATTGACAAAAGCAGAGGCAACAAAATCGTTTCAGAAAAGCTCTGAAAACGAGCTGAAACAATCAATACTTAAAGATATCCATATATATTCAATGCACACCCTTGGAAGAAAAATGTTAAACGATAGAATGAAATAAAGAAGAGATGAACCAATACTTGTTTAGGATGAAAGTTGTGTTCATTTCATTTGATCTGATCAAACTTGTATTCTGAGTAAGATATATTTTCTTCCGCTTGCAAGAAAATTACCTACAATCTTTCTGAAATGAGACCCTTGTCTAGAATTCTCATACTGTCTTATTTGGGATTGTCCAGATGAATTCTCTCAGCTCTCTTATGAAAGTTTGTCAAGACCTGCCCGATAACAAAAGTGCAATTTCAGCTTACGAAGCCAAGAGATTCAAACTCCACACAGTAACTGGAAAATCAGTTGCGGATATTGGGTGCGAACCAATTTTGCATATGAGAGATTTCCAGGTTTGCTCTCTTAGATTCCTCCTCTGTTCAAACTTTGTATGAGCCACTTGGTCTTAGATTCTCCCTCAACTGGATTTTTCCTTTTTTCAGGCTGCAAAACATCTGCCAGAGAAACTTGTTCATCAGATAATTAATCGGCATTAGCAATGGGGGACAGTTTTAGCAAGTCAATCCATGCTACATGAAGACCAAACTCTCATCCGTTGCTGTTGAACCTGGAATAAGTATGATTCTCTCTTCTGAGCTATTAATTTTTCCCTGAATAGCAAAATAGCTTTCTTATGCAATATTTCGATATAAAGCTATAGTTTCTTTTCAATATTCCTATATCATATTAGTGTTTGATTCACAAGTGGAATAAAATGAAATCCACTCACTGTATAGTAGGTGAAATCACTCTTAAGTTGATAAGCTATGGTATTGCTAATCTATAAGTAATAATTCTTGACTCACAATAGTCTTCAGGGATATATAGTATCAGTTCTATCTCTAAATTAAAAAAAAAAAAAAAAAAAAAAAAAAAAAAAAAAAAAATCTGAGCTTTGGAGAGAAATCTGTCACTTTGTTGCTGCAAAGTCTTTTGACAAACTCCAATCATCCCTTTGTCTAATGAAGAGATTGATGAAGCGGGGTTTAATCAAGAGGAAATCCTAAAAAATAATTAAAAAAAAAGAAAAGAAAAAATGAAACACAATGGTTTTTCTAAAATGGAAACTAATAATCAAATTACTATTCATTTTTCATAAATGACAAAACAACTATCAAGCTGAAAATTTTATATTTTTTCCATCCATAAATTTAGGGTTCTAACCTAAATTGGAGGCAAGGTGACTGAGTGATTGGTTAGAGTCAGACAAATCCCTTTTTTTTTCTAGTACGACGATTTAGAAATATGGGTATTGAACTTCCGACTTCTAGTGAAGTAGTACATGTCAATCACTGCTGAGTTATGGCTCGACAAATCTCATTGTTTATGGTTCGTCTCGTATAAGTAATTCTTACTGTATAGAATGAAATTCTCCAAGTACAAATTATAAAAATCAAACAAACTCACAAAATCAATTTCAAAGTTCTTAAATAAATTATCTTCATCATTTTTGTTTGAAATAATTGTCTTAATCATTAATATTTATATTAATAATATTCTTTTTAAAAAACATCCATTCTCTAGTATATATCTAAATATAAGATAAAGGTCAAAATTTTAGGCTTTAATCTTATTTCAACTTTTAAATTTTCATGCTTATTCGAGGTTCATCTTAAAATTTACTTAACAATTTATTTTAATTATTATCGTTAATTTCTTGAACAATTATTTAACATAACCCTAACATATGTACGATTATGGGAAATTTTTCAAATGTTTCAAACACAGAGAATTTTTTTTTTTTTTTTTTGAAGGACAGAAAATTTTGATGAGTAATTAATACTTGAAAAAAAATTAACCGTTAAATTAGTTTTTGAGATTTGAGGATTGAAATAAATATTTAGAATTTAAAACATTGAAAAACGATAGAGATCTGAGATTAAAATAAAAGTTTAAACCAAATTTTAATACTTTTACACGTGGGAGTCGGCCAATCTTGTCTTTAAATTTCAAACAAACTCACAAAATAAATTTGTTTGTATAAGTTTCAAAGTTCTTAATAAATTATCTTCATTGTTAATATTTATATTAATAATATTGTTTTTTAAAACATCTAATCTCTTATATAGACCTAAATATAAGATACGACTAAAAACAACTTTAGGCTTAAATCTTCTTTCAACTTTTAAATTTTCACATTTTCATATTTATTCAATTTTTATGCTAAATTTTACTTAAAATTTTATCTGTTAATTTCTTTAAAATTATTTAACATAACTTCTTTTATATTTATATATTTATTTATTTCACATAACCTAGTACGGTTATGGAAAATTTTCAAATGTTTCTAAACATATACAAAATTTTGATAAGAAAGTAATACTTGATAAAAAAAAATATTAAACAAAATTAACCACTAAAATAGTTTTTAAAATTTAAAGATTAAAATAAAATATTTAAAAATAAAAAAAGTTCAAAGATAAGAGAGTTCTGATATTAAAAAATAATAATAAACCAAATTTTAATGATTTTACACGTGGGAATCGGCCAATCTTGCTTAAATCAAACAAACTTACAAAAATAAATTTGTTTGAATAAAATTTCAAAGTTCTTAAAAAATTATCTTAATTATCAATATTTACATAAATAATTTTTTTAAACATCTACTCTCAAAAATAGATCTAAATATAAGATACACCTAAAAATCATCGGCTTAAATTTTATTTCAACTTTTAAATTTTCATGTTTATTTAATTTTTATCCTAAATTTTACTTAAAAATTCGCTTTGATTATTCTTGTTAATTTCTTTAAAAGTTATTTAACGTAACCCTAGCATAAGTAGTATTATGGGAAAATTTTGAAATGTTTCTAAACACATACAATATTTTGATAAGTAATTGATACATGATTAAAAGAAAATAAGTGGAAATTAAGAAGATGAATTTGGTCAAGTTAATGATTGGTAACTTGGAATTCAAAATCATGATAGGATTTTACTTTTGGTATTGCATGATTTTGAATGACTTTAAATCTTACTGGATTTCAAATGCTATTTTTTACTTTAAAAAATTACGAATCAAAATGGTCAGATTTGTCAAGATTTCATAAAATTTCGAAGTAAATTACCTATATAATCTCACAATATTTTAATTTCTAATTAATAAATTTAGATTAAAAACTCAAATCAATAAAATTTTTATTTTATTTTCATTTTTAACGACATCCAAACAAATAAATTTAATTCGTTTCAAAGATTGATTTCGAATCACGAATTACAAATCAGAAAATTTAAAATCAATTCTTCTTTCTTAACGTCAGACCGAGGTAAAGTAACATTTTGACGGTTTTACACGTGGGATAACGTTGCCTTGTGGGACCCACCAATTAAGAAATTGAATTTCCAAAAAAAATTGGAGCCGCTGAAAATACAGCGTCGATTCGATTGGACCACGTAAGCACATCTTCAGAAAGAGCAATACGGTTATTATGATATTTATTTGAGGCTATTTCGGTCACTTTGGTTTAACAACTACCCTCACCAGCTAGTTACAGGAATCGTGAACCACTATATAATTAATAAACTCAAAATCTTCTCCATTCCGTTTCTTCCATTCGTCGCAATTCGCCTGAGACCGCATTTATTCTTGGTTTTTCTCTTCAATTCTCTCACGAAACAGGTAATTTGAATAACGATTTTCCCTCCGATTTTACTATTCCTTTTCCATTGATCGAAGAGTTTGATTTTTCGCATTTAGCATTTGATGTTCTTCGTTTTCCACAGCTATTTGGCTTAATCTGGACTTATTTTTAAGCATAATGTCCGAGTATCGATCGATTTCTATAAGTATAGCTTTCAAATTTATTTTTTCCCCCCGTTTTCGAGTTCCCGAGTTGTTGAATGGTTTATCAATTGATATGTTGCTGCAGCATTGGAAACTTTGTCGAGTACAAACACATTGGTTATTGACCTAATGAGTTTCATGGAATGGTCTTTTCAGTTTCTGCCTATCTGATCACTGTTTTCTGAGGTCTTAGTGTTGTCACGATATGGATTCTACTCGTGCTGTTTAGTTATTAGGTGGAACATTTTAAGAATGAATGCCTCGGCTATCTCTCTAGTGAATTAACCGTAGTAGTTCTGAGATATATTTTCATGGAGATGTTAGTTTATCAAGTCAGAAGAATCCTCTGTCTACTTTTCTTTTCAAATTAGTCATGGAAAAGTGCATAGAGGACTTGATGGATTTAGACTTGGATGCTACTCCTTATGATGTCCTTGTATCAGAATTTTTTTTTAATACGCGATAGTGCTATATCAGACTTAACTTTCTCTAACTTTCCATTCGTCCCGTCTTCTCTTTCTGTGGAAAAGTGAGAAAATAGTAGCAAATTAATTAAGTTGCTTTCATAAACTATGTATCCTTCATTCCCTTCGTTTTGGTGTCTTGTGCCTTGAAATTTCATTTATCATTGAAAACTATTTCTTATTAAAAGAATAGTGTAGTCAAATTCTTCTTGCAAATTTTGTTGATAAATAGTTAACTTCTTGTTATCCCAAGTCTGAAACTTGAGAATTAGGTCTCTTTTCAAAGTTTCTACTTGCTAGCACAAGTGCTGCTATCAGCTATGAAATCTTTGAATGCTCGCTCCACATTGCAGTGGAAAAGTAAGAATTAATATTTCATTTTAAGTATGGTAGCTCCTATAGACTGGCTGAGTGTGCGTTACAATAGAAACCTTGGAAAAGCAGACTCAGCAGCCATTTAACTGCTTACATGAATGTGAAAATATGATATACCCAGATGGTTAATCATGCCGCAGGGATAAGGCTAAGACTAAGAGTGCCACTTATCTCAGTTGATTCTGGATGAGACAAAGTAACTTATGGCTTTGGTATCAAAATGAGACAAGCCTACATTAGAACGGCCATGCAATAGAAAAGGCACATGGTGCTGGATGTTAGATGCTAGATACCTGTGCAAGTTATAATCAGGTGGTAACATTTTTTGTTCAGTGGAAGAGGATCATGGTAATGATTGAAAAATTTTGCCGTGCTATGGTTTATCGATAATTTTCATGCTATTCCCACCTGTTTTCCCATGTTAGAATTTTACCTGTTAAATCATTAGTTTATTTGTTGGTATGGTAAGACAGTTGGACCTGTTTATTTCCTTTTTCTTTTATCTTCCTAGAAGTAAGTATACATATCCATAGGAAACTTTCTCCTTGTTGGCAGTTGATTATTTTGATTGCATAATGAACCACTTTTCAAACTTATGACAGAACAACCTGAAATTTTTTTCTTCAATAATTTATCTTTTGGTAACTTATTCTTATAATTCATGTTGTTTCGATAGGATCCGCTTGTTTTCTACAATACTATGGCCTCTGCAAATGGACTAGGAAGTATTCAAGGAAAGCAGCCTTTGTTTTCTTTCGGTGTAATTTCTGACGTGCAGTATGCTGATATTCCTGATGGTCGTTCATTCCTTGGCACTCCCCGTTATTATCGACATAGTATTCTTGTACTGAAAAGGGCAGTTCAAAACTGGAACAACCAAAAAAAACTTAAATTTGCCCTAAATTTTGGAGATATTGTTGATGGATTTTGCCCCAAGGACCAATCTCTCAGCTCTGTGAAGAAAGTAGTTGGTGAATTTGATAACTTTAATGGTCTGGTATATCATATGATTGGAAACCATTGCCTCTACAATCTTCCTCGCAATGAGTTGCTTCCATTATTGAAGATTCCAACACTTGATGGAAGTCATGCTTATTACGACTTCTCACCGACTCCAGAGTTCAGATTCGTCGTACTTGATGGCTATGATATTAGCGCTATTGGTTGGCCTCAGGATCATCCAAAATCAGTGGAGGCCCTCAAAATTCTATCCCAGAAAAACCCAAATACAGACAAGAATAGCCCATCAGGACTGGTTGGCTTAGAAAGAAGATACCTTATGTTCAATGGAGGAGTTGGTAAAGAACAACTGAAATGGTTAGATGGTGTACTTCAAGAAGCAACAAATTTAAAACAGAAAGTAATCGTTTGCAGTCATCTGCCTCTTGATCCTGGTGCAACATCTTTTGCAGCACTTCTATGGAACTACGACGAAGTAATGGACCTGATACACAAATACAATTGTGTGAAAGTTTGCCTTGCTGGCCATGATCATAAAGGTGGATATTCAATAGATTCCCATGGAATACATCATAGAGTTCTCGAAGCTGCCCTCGAGTGCCCCCCGGGCAGCGACGCATTCGGATACATCGATGTCTACAATGATGGTTTATATCTTGCTGCTACAGACCGGATGAGCAGCTTGAAAATGCTTTTCGATTCTGATCAAGCTTGTGATAATGGCTACATTACAGACCCTTTGACTCCTACATTATAAATGATTTACAACGTATATATTCCATGGTCATTAGATTATAGCGATTTGAAAAGTGAAAACGATGACATTTTAAGTTAGATTCCCTTGTAGAGATTGCTGAGAAGCTCTTTCATTTTTCCTGCTGCCACAGATGGGGTTGAAAAAGAAAATACAACAAAACGTCTTCATGGTTCCTTAGTTTTTCATATCATTAGATGATTAGATCATTTCACTGCAAAGTGATTATCACATCTGTGAACATTGAATACACAGCCACATTAATACATTTTATTTTCCACCATATATCATATCGTTGATTCCTTTTTTTCCCCCTAGAAAATTACAGTACCAACAACAGAAACCCAAATTACAAAAGACTTTAAAAATAGCTCATATAACCTACTCTTAAATCAAGCAGATTGGCGTTGATGCAAACTAGGAAGGAAACTCAATCACAAAAGTTTCCACCTTTCTTGTTAATTTACTGCCCCTGCGCAGCCGCCGCTGCCGCCGCCGATTTGGCCTTCCTCTTGTCGGCGAAGAAAAATCCGAACAGCGCCACCACAGAGAAAGCACTGAAGCAGACGGAGGCGATGTCGAGTGACACGTGGCGCCCGGTGATCGATTCGATTTGAAATAGGTTGGTGGCTTTCCGATCGTCGGTTGTTTGGCCGTATGCCACCTCATCGCCGGCGGAATTTAAAGCGTAGGCCCGGACGAAGAAAGTCGCCGTCGGCACGTCACGCTTCACCGTCGACTCGAACTTTTGGACGGCCGGATTGTACGGCTTCTCGACGATGAGGAACTGGCAGGTCTTGTCCTTTGAGAGATCGTCTTCCGTTTTCCTCCACGCGCGGTCCACTTGGCTCACCTTCGCGTAGCATAACTTCACCTTCACCGTCTTGTACTCCGAATCCGACCCGGCCCGGACCGTCCCGTTCAGAACCCAGCTCACGTTGATTTTATCTACACCCGCTTTCAGAACTGCCCAAAAGAAACAAAAAAACACAAACCCAGGTATCAGAAATTGGTAAATTTTGATTTCTGCTTCAGATGTCATGAAAGAATCTGAGAAAAAGAGGTGGGGAACTGAAAAGTCTTACCTTGGCCAGGTTTTGGGGAAGCAGTGACTTCCAAAGTTCTTGGGAGAGTGGAAAAATGGCCTTTTCCATGAGAGAATCCGAAGAAACAGGACAGAAACAGAGCAGCCAAGAGAAACCCACGTGGAGCCATTTTGATCTGATCGCTCAAGTTTCAGCTGATTGACAAAAAAGTGAAGAGAATCTCTCAGATTTGACGATGATAATAGCAGAATTTGGGGGTTGGTTTGGTTTATATAAAAGTCGCGACAGAACAAGTCAAAGCAGCCCAAGTGGATGTGGGGGAGGAGAATTTGATTGAGTATTTGATTGAGGAGATGGAAAATTAGTAAAATAATTATGATCAGGAAAAGTTTGGCTCTAAAGTGGATTGAAAGGACAGAAGGGGAGAATGGTTTGGGTTTAAAATAATGGTGACAAGGGAGATTAGGATTTAGGGGTTTAGTTTAAGTGGTTGACTTTGGATTTACACATCTGTATTATTGTTTGCAGACCAAAGATTGGGGAGAAAACAATTGTATTACGAAAGTTTACGTGGTTTCCTTTGGTCATTTTCTTTCTTTTTTTTTTTTATGAAACTTTGTTTCTTATTTTTAATTTTTCATTTTTAAGAAATATTTTTCAAGATTTTTCTTTCTTTGTTCTATGTGATGTTTGTTTTTTTAAATATAGATAAATACGGTGTGTTATCGTTACTATAATAAATATCAAAAAGTAAATATAACATAAAAGTTTTGAATATTTAATTTGAAAAATTAATTTTCATATAAAAGTTTTATATTTTTTAATATAAATGTTTTATCATTGTACTTTTAGTGAATAACGATTTAGTTTCTCTACTTCACATTTGTAACAATTTAGTCCTCAAATTATAGTATGTAACAATTTAGTATCGATAGTTTTAAATTTATAACGATTTGGTCCCTATTGTGAAAAATTTTGTTAAATATCTTCTACATTTAGATCGATAAACTGATGAAGGACCAAATGAGTTTATAAATTACAAAGGCTAAATGGTTGTAAGATAAAAATCGATACTTAATTTTGATAAAAAAAAAGTTCACAGTATGGATTAAATTGTTAGAAATTTTAAATTTATGGACTAAATTGCTACATACAAAAGTTCAAAAACTAAAATTGTTACACCAATTTATAAGTACAAGGACTAAATATTTATAAACTAAAGTTCATTGATTAAGTCATTACTTTAACAAAAACATAGGGACCAAAATGTGTTTCTTAACCTAAAAATTTTATATTTTTTAATATAAAATTTTAAATAACAAGAAACGAAAAATAGTTACTAAATACTATTCTAATCTTTTTAATTAAAAGAAAAACAAGAAACACAAAATAAAATTGTTATAAAAAAAGAGTCTGAATGTTGTGTTGGGTTTGTAAGATGAATGCAAACAAAGTCTCACGTTGACTGGAGAATGAAATGATCGTGGATATATAAGAGAGAACAATTATCTCTAATTGTATGATGCCTTTTGGGATGAAACCAGTAAAAGCAAAGTCGTGAAGACTATGCCCAAAGCGAACAATATCATATCATTGTAGAAATACTCAAAGTACTTGAGATACCGTTATCTTAACATGTTGATTTTGATTGGAATTTAGGAGATTGTCCCCTCGTGGAGTTGGAAAGAGCAGAAGATATTTCAAAATTTAGGGCTGAGCTGAGCTTTTACAGACAAGGAAAAGGCAAAGGCCAATCACCAATGATATTTTGCTTTGTCTCTTTTTTTCAACGTCACACTTTCTATTTTATATTTCACAAAACTCTGTCAATAGTCAACTTACTCCCCCACCACCTAGAGAGAAAGATTACTAATAAAAGAAAATTGGCAAATTGTCAGCTTGGAGTTGTTTCATACCATTTTTGATCACATTTTGTAGGATTTTCCATCTATTTTATTGTTTTATTTTTGTGGTCTCAAAAATTATGTGTCAAATGACATCGATGGAGATGCAAACATAGAGATAGACTATAGTCAAGAGAGAACTAATTATAAGAGCAAAATATTTTGGATCGAAATAAACCTCAGTTCGATCCGTCGGGTATTACATATCTCACTAAAGGTTGAAGGTTTGAATCTCTCGCTCCAACAACTGATGTAAAAAGAAGAAAGAACATCTTGGTATGGGATTCTTGAGATGAAATCGAAAAATAAAACTATATTGGCGAAGCTTAATCAAATTAGAAAATATCATGTTATTGTGGAGATAGGAGAAACATGGTGTCCTAACACAGTGTATATAATTGTTTCTATATTTCAGCACTCTGTCATCTATAAAAGTGTATAGTTGTCTTTTTTAAGGACAAGTGTTCTACCTTTAAAATATTAGATGAAGAAATTGTTAATAAATTAATATAATGTTTTTAAATTGAAAGCTACAAATAAAATAAATCTAATGTAATTATCAATCTAAAAGAAGCAACATGCATGTCAATTGAATATAGCCCAATTTTCACCATTCATAATTAGAAAATTTATCTAGATCTTTGCCATGGGAGCTAAAATTTCTGAAATTAGAAATGTCAAAATAGGAGTAGCACTTCGTATTATTGAAAATGTCCATAAAATATCATATTCATAAACAAACTTCTATATATATGTAAAAAAATATATATATATCAGATTAGACAATTCAAATGGAAATGAATTGTTGTATGCATGATAAAAGATCGACGATTCAATCTTCCACCGTGGAAAAATGAAATATGCTTTAATTTATATGTTTCTTCCCCAATTTAAATACATCCAAACTTTCTTTAACTAAATCATATATATTCTCTTATCTCCAACTATTTTAACTTTTATATATGGATTTTAGTTTGGAACAAATCTTGACTGCAAAATTCCTATTTGTTTTGTCATGTAGTTCTTATTTACTTTTCATCTGGTTAATTTATATTCTATCTATTGGTATCATATTTTAGGTTTATATATGAATTTGGCATGGATTTTTAAAAATCTATTTTCTATTTTGATTTTTAAATTTTTTAACAACATTGTTTTGGTGTTCCAATATTTTTTTTATATCCACTCTCAATTTTAATAATCCTCAAATTTTTATAAAACTTTATTCCAATCCGTGTCAACATAAATGTAATAATGTGCAAATAATAACAGGAATAATAAATTATGTTACCTCGGATTTAAAAAATTAAACTAATATTTTTAATTAGTTATAATTTCATTAAAAAAAATTTCTTTTTTGAGACCGTAATTTCATAAAAGTTGATGTCAAAAATTGATATTTTTAAATGTTAAAACCTAGAATGAAAAGCAGATAAAGTTTTAGTTGCTTAAAATCCCCATTGGACCATAGTACTTGAATAATAATTAAAAGTTTAAAATTTTAAAATTTTAATTATTTTAAAACAGTGGTTTGTCAAAATCTAAAACTTAATATGATACCATTTCGATTCAAATTCACGTACTCCCAATTTATTGTATTAAGACAAATTTAATTAGAAGGGAGTATTGTTGTGGTGTGAAAATCAATAAAATAAAATAAAAAAAGAATTAAGTTCTGTCACTCAAGTTTTAGCTTGGTATGTTACGTTGTAATCTCAGACAAAAAGATTAGCTTTTCAACAAAGCATGAAGATGAAGATTTGAACTCACGAACTTACAGTTAGACATACTACGTGTTTTTAACTCGCTCAAGTTAACATGAAAACTAAATTTTTAAACCTATGTTTAATCAACGCGTAAATGTGATTAATATTTTTCAATAATATAGTAAGAACAGAGGAAAATTATCTCTGGTGGTACGTGTCTTTTGCAACAAAGTTTTGGCATTGTTCTTCATCAAAAAAGACACAGCGAAAACGCCGGCCATAAATCTATGCGAAGAAAACCCGACCCCCAAAATGATAATTACTATGTTCGAAATTAATAATTAATTTCTTCTTCAACTACTAATTAACCTCCTCTAACGAAAATTAGTTCCCGGAGATTGAATCCAAACTCCAATTAGGAAGATAGCTCTCTGGTTTCAGCCATGGAAACGAAACAGAGCAGAGAGAATTCGAGGGATGCGGCAAAATTAGGGCACAAAAACGTGCCAATTAAGAGACTCGCGAATCATTCCCGGCCTCAGCAGGCTCCCGATCTCACGGATTTTATGAACGACATGTTCTTCGGCGCCGTAAACGCGGACCGGAGAGCCTACAATTTGACCGGTACTGCTACTGAAGAAGAAGATTCGTTCGATCGGAGCAGTAGAAGCAGCCAATTGACGGAGGAGTGGCTGGACGAGGCACGCCGGCTGGTGGCTTCGTCTCCTTCGCGGTGTAGTTCGCCGGCTCGGCTCGTCGGATCGCCGAGGTTTGCGGCGGCCAACGGTAGATCGCCGGCGGCGCTCATTGATCGGAGAGACCCGCTCTCAAGGTCCGCTAGAAGGTTAGCCTCACTCTTTTGAAGCGCCAACGTGGGACTCGGAGATTTAAATCATCAAATTTTCCGTTTTTTTAATTACCATATTTTTTCTATTCAAACCAAATTCAGGTGGGACAATTTATTCATGAATATAGCATATAAATTTTACGAGATGATATTTTATTTTAATAATATAAGAGTTTTTCTTTCTTTTTTTTTTTCATAGAAACGTGGATTTATAACAATCTGATCGAAAAGTAGAAATAGGATTTTGGATGTTCGTGAGATTTGTGTTATTGCTTCAAAGTTGAGATAAAAATAAAATTCGTAATGAGTTTTTTTAGTACAACATGTGGATCGAAGAATTCGAATTCACGACCTTCTAATCTTACCTATATAATTTAACTGAGCTAAATTCAAATTGGCATTAATGGTATGAATTATTTGTTAGGTTAGAAAATAACATCTCACTAAATTCAAATTATATAAACTAAAAATATAGTTAAATATATTTTTATTCAACATTACGTACAAATACTAAAAATTTGACAATTTATTATTATTATTTTTATTTGAAATATCTACTTTTCGATTTTCCTCTCTCCTACTTGTAAAAATCATTTAATGGTAATCATTAGATGGATACTTATGGGTTGATACTTAAATATTGTTTTATTTTATTTTAGATATAAAGTAAAGATTGAGGTGTTTTTTGTGCATAAATCAAATTTTTTATCACATTAGGAAAGAATTCACATTGTAATGGTAATTTTCTTCAAAAAGAAAAAAACTCTTTACCCTGGATATGATTTATTTTTACTAGATATAACAAATGTCTGAAATCGTATTTATTTAATATTGAGGTTTAGGCTACGTTTTATTTTAATTTGGTTCTTTTTTTAGTAGAATAAATGTGGAGATAGGAATTGAATCTCCGACTTTAATGGAAGAAGCAAAATACCTTAACATTGAACAATGTCCATGTTACCATTTTAATTTGGTCATACCTATGTTAGTTACTAGAATTAAAAAAATATCTATTTTGATCATTTTAACTTTATTTTGCTTTTAACAAATTGATAGTGTAACTTGCAAACATGTGCATTAACTTTTTTTTCCCTCTTTCCTTGAGCTCAACAATTGTTTGCGTGGGACAATCCCACAATTGACCTTAAGAATGGAAATAAGTCTATAATTATCTGGTGAATCCTTTGCAAAGATAATAATAATAATACTCATTATCTAGTGAATTAAACTTTGATTGATCGAAATATATATATTAATGTGTTTATGTGGATATGTATAGAAACCACCTCACATTAGTAGGTTAAGAGTAAGTATTAGGTGAACCAGCATAATTAAGTGACAAAGTATTAGCAAACGACTCATATATATATATATGTACTAAAATTTAGTGATTCTACTTAGGTGAACCAGCATAATTAAGTGACAAAGTATTAGCAAACGACTAATATATATATACTGAAATTTAGTGATTAGTTTCAGAGGGTGAAATAAGCATTTTGAGAGTAAAAGAATTTTAAAATTTTAGAACAAATGAAATTTAAATCTAATATTGTCTCAACACAAATACACTCTCTTTATTTTCATTCCCTTAAAATAAGTTATTAGTTTTTATCAACATATCTATATTTTTACATTTTTGCATGTTTATGAAATCGACATTGGTATTAAAATTGAATCGACATTTGTTTTATATCGTAAAAAAAGTTGACTAGATATAGAAAATGTCGAGAAAAATATCATCAAGAGGTACATAATATTAATAATAAATATTTTTTATTTATTTTAAAAAGATGAAAGATTTGTTTGTTAATTTAAATATATATTTTTTAAAAAAATTATTGATTTTTATAATTTTCTAAAAACATCTGTCTGACTCTGAACATGGAGTTTTAATGGCAACAATAGGCGCAGAGCCGTGGACAACTTCAGTGGGGAGATCCTCTCCAAAGTCGTACGTCACAGCCGCAACAAATCGGAATCCTTTTCAACCTCCGCCGCCGCCGCCGAGGAGGAGGAGCACATTAATCCTGCTTTGGCTGTTCAAAAATGGATATCCAACATCCTCAATCCCTCCAATCCTCCTGTTGCCACTCCAATCCCCATCTCCGATCCTCCGTCCACTCCTCGCAAGTCTCGCTTCCACACCAATCTTCCCTCTTCTCGCCTCGCAATTCCTCCGTCGGATGCCCTACTTTCTCCGCCCAAGGCTCTGACTGAATCGCCGCCGAGAAGAACGCTCTCATCGCCGGCTTGTTCGCTTCAGGCGATTAGACCCAAATCCAGTCTAAATGGGTTCGCGAGGGCAGATTCTGGAGACCTGGAATTTGGTCTTAATGGGTTCCTCGAAGAACAGCGGCGTAAGATTCAAAACATCTCCAATGGGGAGCTGAATGTCGAAGTAAAAATCATTCTCTCGGGTCCTTCAAACAGTTGAGTTTATTAATACTCCTAAAATGTAGAATCACTCATCTATATGATACTTCTTTCGGAAATAATGATGGTAGCTCTGTTGAGATTTGAGAATGAAGAAATTGTGAGGATTTGTGCCATAAATCTATAGAATGAGGTTGAAGTATGTAATTATTGAGGTGGGGATGCTTCCTTGTTGCTCTATTGAAAGAACTTCTTGACATTTGAGAATGCAGGCACTAGTTCAATGGTGGCAGCAGTGTGCTATGCTTGGCTACTAGAGAACAAAATGAGGCAGAGTGAAGCTGAAAGCTGTCAAGAGTGTCTTGTGGTGCCTGTGATTAATATGCAAAGGGGAAAGATGTGGAACCAACGACAGGTTGCTTGGCTTTTTTACCACCTTGGACTTGATGCTTCCTCAATTCTTTTCACTGATGAGGTACTTCTGTTCCTTTATTGTTTTCCTTGTGACGATTTTGTTGCTATGCTTTATATCGATTACGAATCTGAATCATCAACAGAAAGAAATGATAACCATTGGCAATGAATAGCATACTAATCTTAGTTATTGGAATCTGGGTTCAGGTGGACTTGGAAAGTCTGCTGATGGCTGGTCAAACTAGCATCCTTGTGGTAGGGCAAGATGTCCTTAAGATGAGTGATGGGGTTAGTGTATGATGACGAAAAGAAATTTACTTATAGAATATCTTTTGAGAAGCCATCCCAGTTGTTGTATTCCTATTCAGGTTCATTTTTTCTATTTGTTGTTTAGGTTGGATCTCAGTGCACAATTCTCACAGATAATTATTGTGAAGATGCCTATCATTTACTTCAAACCCCTTTGTTGAAGAATCTTTTGGTAATTTCTACTGTACAGAAGATTTGTTCTTATTTAATTATTTGTCCCTAGTTTCGATTGTACATTCTCTTCAAACGGATTCTGACATGCATCTCAATGTCTTCCAGCTTGCAGGAATCCTGTTGGACACGAAAAATCTTGATGCGTCTTCTCAATCATCCATGACAAGAGATGCAGAGGCAGTTCGGTTGCTATTGGTTGGCTCAGCTCCGAATTATAGGAATGGACTTTATGATCAGTGTATGCCTCAGCAATTTATTTTTACTCTATCCTCGTGCGTTTGTCAGCACATTCTCTGCCGAGAAATATAAATATTGCAACATTTTTTTGGTTTTGTTTCGTATCAGTGATGCGAGTTCAAAAGGAACGTCCATTTTTGGATGCCTTGCAGCAAAGTTATGGGAAGCCTCCTAATAATGGTCAGCTTTCTATTATTTCATCTTGAAACTTTTATGCATAACTTCTTGCTCATGTGCTCTTAGTTTTATCAATTCAAGTATTTTTATCATAATTCTCTCGTCTCTTTAATTTCTTGTATCAACTTCGTGGCTATTCATGTCATTGTAACATTTTGATTTCCTCACTTTCTTTGTGGTGACAATGGCATTGTACATGATTGTGCAGAGCATATCACGGAGAGGAATCAAACATCCATCTCACCCCGTGACGACTCAATTAACCAACGAAAGAAATTCAATGATTTGGGAACCGCCAAAACCAGCAGGGCTTCACCACAATCTGGTACATGTGCAACAGCAAACAATTACACTACACCCCTTTTGCATTTTAATGCTATTTTGCACTCTGCGTCAATGAGAGATTATATTAACATGAAACTGTCTGTAATTTTTCTCTTTCAGCTAAACCCGGTTCATTACCTATTCAAACACCAGCTAAAGAAGCACCCAACACATCTCGTGGAAAGAACAAAAATTTCTTGGCAAAATGGTTCGGTTTTGGGTCGAAATGAGATAAGATTGGCTCGGTTTGATCGAATTTTAGCTGAGTTCAGAGATCCCAGTATTTTAATATGGGTCATACTGGTTCATGTCCTTTCTTGAGTAATTGATCTGAGTTTTGTCCCACATTTTCACAAGTATATGTTCTTTGTTTTGCAGTATATCAGGAAATATAGTGACAGTTGGTCTGAGCTTTTTGAATGATTCTTCTGAACAGAATATTCACGAACGTTGTCATTTATATTAGTGTTTGTTGTCGCCAGATGCTGGAAATTCAGATTCTTGTAATTTGTAGTTGGTGCTAGAAATAGTTGTTCTTTAAAAAAGAATTATTTACCGCATAGTTTGATGTCAGGCAATCAAATAGACTGTATTTGTGATTGATTTGAATTGGGAAAAGCTATGAAATTTTTGAAGATGCAAGTATTTGCTTACAAAAGTGGTGTTTGACTTGCAAGTAATTAAGTTTGTATAATCGAAGTCAAGAAATCGAGCTCATATTTAATACATGGGTTTACTTTTATTGATTTTTTTGAAAATAATACATTAGTTTAATTTAAGTTATGAGTTTCCGAATTAAAGAGTGGCTTGAAACTCATCCTTTTTAATATATATGATTTTCAGAAATCACAAATTCATCTTTTCTCCTTTTCCCTCACCTCGTTTTTGACTAGATCCTATTTTTTGATCGAATGCTCGTTTGAGTTTTTAGGTTCTAATACTGTAACAATATTCATGGGGAGGAGTAGTCCCACTTATATTTTAAATTTTTGTTGAGTTTCTTATATTTTTATCGTGGGATCCTTAACAATATTCTCCTCTTTTATTAATCTTTTAATAAAGAAAAATAGAATGAGATGGTTGAATACCATACATTCAAGGATGATCAAATAATATTTATATTTATGTTTTGCAAGAAATTGAAAATGGAAATAAGAAATAAAAAACAGACCTGAAATAATTGAGAAGGTGGAGCGAAGGGAGAGAAAGATAACAGCGCTAAAAGATAATAAATATTGTGATATCATTTTAAAATGGTTAACTTTTTAAATTTATAGAGTAAATAGAAATTTATTCTCAAATTCAAGACAGAAAATATATTTTACATTTTTCTTTAATATATATATATAGAAAATGTTACTCGTTCAAATATTAAAGAAACGAAAAAGAAAAAAGCAAAGCCCACTGATTGAGCCCGTAGTCCAAAGCGGTAAACTCAAGGTCCAGCTCAGTTGCATTGCAAGAGTGCCTGCTTTCTTCACCAAAAACCTCTCAGTCTCCTGATTTAGGGCTTTAGGCTTCAAGATTTCATCTCAACGAGGGGCTCTACTATTGCTCTCCCCGAGTAGGATCGGTGAGTGGGATCTTTTTTTTTTTCTAATTTGGTTTTGCTATTCGGATTTTGTGGGTTTTTGTGATCTAGATCAAGCTCCGGCTTTGACAGCGATTTTGATCCCTGCAATGTGTATTTGAATTGCATTACTTATTCGCTGCTGTGACAATTCTATATGTATTGTTTTCTATTACTCGCGCTCATGAATTTTGTTTGGGTTATGCAGTTCGAAATCTAGCGCGAAAATGCAAAGTTTTCGCAGAATTAATCAGTTGGTACGAAGGCAAAGTCCCGATGCTCATTTCAAATCGATTAGAGGTTACCCACTTAATGGGGATGCTGGCTGTAGCTGCTCGGCGCCAATGTCGATGGAAAACGGTTTTACTATTGCTCGGCCTTTTGGAAATCCATATGGGTCTTTGAATGGTTCCTTCTTGAGGTCTTTCTCAAAGTTGAGCAATCAATATCCGGAAGCCTTCGTATGTATTTTTTCTTATTTAAGTATTCATGCGTTATGATCGTTTATTAGTATCATTTGTTTTTTTGCGTTGTTTTTGAAGTTTCTATTCGGTCAAAATATCGGTCAAGCTCCAATTACAAACTTTTACGGAATCATCTATACTCCATGTTTAAGTTCATAAGCGATAGGACACAAGAATATGACATGGTCTTGGCCAACATCTGATTGGCTTATGTACGTTTTTGGGTCCATGTCTCCATCTCTGGCCAGACGTGATTTCTACTAAATGTTTTATTGCTAAAAAGTTATGTAAAGTATGAACAGTTTAGCTCGAAATTGATCCTGACGTTCAGTAATGCCTTAATCAACAGAATTGTCTTCATTATTGTCTTAGTGATTACGTATCGTATTTTCCAAAAGATGAAGATAGTCCGAAAATAATTAGCTTGCAATTGCATGAAGCTGGTGTACTTTTTCAAAAAAAAAAAAAAATTGTAATTAGCTCTTTGCTTTTATATTACTTGCCAATTGGAGTGCCTTTCTATAACTTCCTTGGCATCTATGGAGATGGCTTATCTTCCTCTTTTCTATCAGTGATGCTAGTTTTTTATGTACTAAAAAGAACTGAAACAACAGAGAAACTACCATCTATCCTATGAAATATTTTCAGAAAATTGTGTATATGAACTGTGTTAAATTATGATACTTATTGGAAGCAATATCTATTTCTTTTAAGACTTGGGAATATATCGTCATAACATTTTATTCAACTTCATGGCAGATAAATATGGGTTCTCAAGTGGAATTTGTGTCTTCGAGAAAGCATGTATCTTCAACTTGTTCAGTATTCCAGAGGCCTAGGCCACTTTTATTTCAGTTGGCAGAAGTTGCCCCTCCTTTTTCTAGCAGGGGCATTGCGACTAGTTCCGTGGAATCAGTTTCACAAGAATCTCCTGAAATTACCCCTGATATAACTCCTCGCATCAAATTTAAGAGGCTGGATAAAACCTCAAAACACATAATGCAGGCACTCACATTTCTGAGTATTTTTGGAAAATAAGTAATTGCATTTCATCTTCCCATTTATTTGGTTTTCATATATTGTTTTTCTTCCACAGATTTTAGATAAGGAAGCTATTGAGGAGGTAAAAGCACAGAGAGAAATTCCAGATATTAAGCCAGGCTATATTGTGCAGCTCAAAGTGGTAGAGTTCATTTTAGTCAAATAGTATATCATGTTGTATCATTGGTTATAGATAACGTTCTTATTCTAAATGCAGTTGTAGATGAGGTTATTGAAGTGTTTTCTGGCTTTTTCTGTCTTCTTTGAACAGGAAGTACCTGAGAACAAGCGCCGTGTCTCGACATTGAAAGGCATTGTAATAGCCAGACGCAATGCTGGTCTAAACACAACTTTTAGACTAAGGAGGCTAGTTGCTGGTGTTGGGATTGAGTCGCTCTTTCCTCTGTAAGTAATGCTAATTTTTTGTTGATATTTAATTTTTTCCAAAAGTTAGCTTCCTAACTTCATTACCTTTGTCCCTGCTCACCTCAATGATGAAGAAGCATATTCTTTGTCTTTGTTCTATTCATTCCCTCCCTTAGATGGCTGACATTAACGAATGTAATGAGGTTATGCTAAGCTCTAGATCTCAATTTTGCGTTCGCATGTCATAGAGTCTTCTCTTTCGTCTTGTAGATTATGGTTTTCATTTTTCCTCTTTTTTTGGTGGAGAATTTGATACAAATGATTAACTTTAAGGCGTGTACCTATATGGATTTTGAGTCTTGAACCATGCTTGAAATTTTTTGAGATTCATGTAACATATTATAAGAAAGAGCATTAGGAAAGAAATGTAATTATGATACAAAGGAATTACACTTATGGACCCTATTCTATTTAAACAGAGGAACAATCATCCTCTTGAAGAAATGCAATTTTTTTTTATCATAGTTCAGGTGGAGATTCATGTAGCATCTCATTAGAAAGAGCACTAGGAAAGAAATGCAATTATGGTACAAATGATCTTACTCCATGTGGACAATATTCTATTTCAACAACAGAGGAACAAACATCTTGTTGAAGTTGCTGTATAATATATACACACATAGATATGTGAGGTCTTCCTCTTTATAGATGTTCATTGTCACTAAAACTAAAATCAAACTCTTAGTTACGTGAGAGCTCGCTAGTCTAACTTTTGATTAGTTTGATTGTTTTTGAGAATTCACATTTGGTTTTGCCTGTCCACTGTCTATTTCTGGTGGCTCTTTGCATATGACTAATCAAGTGATTGATGAATGACAGATACTCACCAAACATAAAAGAGATTAAGGTGTTGGACAAGAAGAAAGTGCGGAGGGCCAAGCTTTATTATCTTAGGGACAAAATGAACGCACTTAAGAAGCAATAACAAGCTTTCTATCCAGTGGGATCAGAGGTGTGTACCTAACATGGTGCGTTGTAATCATTCTTAGCAAGAAACCTCATGAGTTTTCATGATTATCTTATCCTGTTTCATGCATGGAGGACCGACCTGAGAATTAATTTGGTGGAGCACTCAGCTTTGGCTGAAATAAAGAGAATGAAGTCTAACATTGATGGCCATATTCTTTCTTTCTTTTCTATGATCTCAAGCAAACCAAACCATGTTATTTCAATTATCAATTCGACAAGATTGTGCATGATTCTGATTTCTTGCTTATGAAATGGATAAAGCTCAGTCTGTAAACTGCATTATTGGTATGCAATCTGGTTGGATGAGTTATTGATAGTATTTTGAGCCTATCCATGGTCAAACATAATCTTCTTTTGCTTAAGGGTTTTGATGCTTTTGGAATCCTTGGGAGTGACTCTGCATCATGTGTGGATTCCTTAAAATTTGAGGTTCTAAAGACTTTTATTCTTAAAATTTGGGCTTTTTTGTTTTCATGATCCATCTTAACTCAAAATTGTTGTCTGCAATTAGGGAACGTTTCCTCCCGAGATGATGGAGTGATGGGTGCTAAAAAAAATGTAAATTGGGTTTAAAATCTTGATCTTTTTCTCAAAATCAAAATCAATCAAATTGGATTGATCGAAACTAATTAGTTCTTGAATTTAATGAAATCGAGCACATTTAATTTGATTGATTTGATTTGATTTTTTCCCCTCCTTTTGATAGAAAATTTTATTGAATTATTAAATTAAACCAACGAAGTTGCAGAATCATGGCATCGTCCTCCAAGTTTCTTACTAATGTTTCTAGAATTCTTATAAAATCATTTCTTTGAATTCTAATCCTAGAATGACACCACTCATTGAATTTGGAGTGTTTGTGCACGATACAGTAATTTAATATCAAAATCATTATTATTTTACGTTTGATAACAAAAAGAGAATAATTTTAACTTCAAAAAATTGAATCTTAAAATTTGTTGTTATTAATAAAAAAAAAATAGTAAGTCGAGTAATGAATATCTATCGAATTTGTAACGATATTATATGTTACCTTAATTAGAATATACTTTTATTCTATTAGGATGTTTAAATTACGTAGAGGATTTGTCCATTGGTTGGTCTTCCATAATTATAATTAAACAATTCTATAACAAAAAACAGTTATAATTAAAATTTTAAAATTGTAACAAATAATGCAAATCGAGAGCACGCAACACAAAATTCAGATAAAATTTTTAGTATAAGATCAAGTCATTGATTAGCGGCCATGTTCATTCTAATTCTGATGGGGAAATCAGAATTCTGTGAAGTCCGTCTGATCGGGTGCACACTCACGTAGCAGATTTTTTCGTTTTTCATCAAAAAGAGAAAGATCATTACGATTTACGATTCAGTTTTTTTGGATGAAGAGCCAAAAGCTGACCTTTTTTTGTTTGTTTTTGTTTTTGTTTCGGGAAAAAATCAAACAAATAGAAAATTCGGAATTGGGTATGCGAGTGATCTGTCACGATCAGTCGCAGTCGGTTAATCCCCCGCCCCAACCCAAATAAGCGCCTCCGACGAATCTCTCTTCTTTTTGGCTCCCTCTTTCGTCGCGCGCTTTCGTTTATTCCTCGTAAAAATCCACCCTCTTTTCTGTAGGATTTTTGGGTATTGTTCGAATCTGAAAAATAGTTGTACTTCGCGGGTTTTTGCTCAAATTAGCATTGGGTATTGTTTGGGGTTCGTTTGTAGTTGAGTTGGATTGAATCTTTGAAGAATTCGATTCCTAGTGTTGGAGGAAATTGAGTTCTTTTTGTTTCGTTATTGATCCGACACCAGAATGTCTCAGGAATTGTCATTGGATCAAGACCTGGACGAATCTGATCCCGAGTTCGTGGAGATTGATCCTACTGGTCGATATGGACGGGTAAATACTCATGCAGTTAATAGTTTATCTTGTTTTGCATTTCTAGTTGACATTTTATTTTGGTACTGTAATTGCTCACGTTGATACTTGGCTGAACCTTTTTTCTCCTTGGTTGGAACTTGTATAAAATGCTGAGATGGCCATTGAACTTCCAGATTTCAGAATATTTACCAGGACGGGGGGTTATTCGTTGTCTTATTAATGTTTTGCCATTTCTCCTAATCTCTATTTGTTTTGCAGTATAAGGAAATTTTAGGAAAAGGGGCGTACAAAAAAGTGTATCCTTTTTCGCTTCCATGTTAGTGGTGATGCAATTAAACATGTAATTTCGTGCATTTTCTATTTTAAACTGATTCTATCTAGGAAATTAAAATTTGCGCATCTGCCTGCGTTTGGTTTGGGATGAAACTTTGAGTAAATTGTGTGTTCTTGATCAAGATGTGGTATATAGATATCGGGCTTTTGATGAGTTGGAAGGAATTGAAGTAGCTTGGAATCAGATTAAGGTAACAGATGTATTGCGGAACTCTGAAGATTTGGAGCGACTCTATTCAGAAGTTCATTTGCTCAAGACATTGAAGCACAAGAACATAATCAAATTTTACAATTCATGGGTTGATACGAAAAATGAAAACATCAACTTCATTACCGAGATATTCACTTCAGGGACACTACGGCAGTGAGTCTTTTGCCCTGGCCTCTTCAGATTTTGTTTTTCTTCTTTAATTATACTTAAATATATATTATGAACACATGTAGATATAGAAAGAAACACAAGCATGTTGATTTGAGGGCTCTGAAAAAGTGGTCCAGGCAGATATTAGAGGGCCTTCTGTATCTTCATAGTCATGACCCTCCAGTTATACATAGAGATTTAAAATGTGACAATATCTTTGTCAATGGCAACCAAGGTGAGGTGAAAATCGGTGACCTGGGACTTGCTGCCATTCTTCAGCAGGCTCGTTCGGCTCACAGTGTTATTGGTGAGGATTTTAAACTTGAATAAGCCATTATGATAGCTCTTATTCAATATCGAAGTTTATGGATAAATGTTTTCAGTGGAGGCAGTAAGATGACTTACTCTGTGTCTGTGATTTAATGATTTTAGGGACACCGGAGTTTATGGCGCCAGAGCTGTACGAGGAGGAATATAATGAGCTTGTGGATATTTATGCCTTCGGCATGTGTTTGCTTGAGCTTGTAACCTTTGAATATCCATATGTCGAATGTGCAAATGCTGCTCAAATATATAAGAAGGTCTCATCAGTAAGGGCTCCTGGATCATTTTTCCTTTTGTATCCCATGCAGTACCTTGATACTAATATTTCTTGTTTATTTCTTAACCCTATTTCTGGCATTTATGTATGATGCCTTTGGAACTGACTGCTGAAAAGGGCTGTCAGGTTGTGGGGCTGCCCTACCAGTTCTATCACCTTCTAATGAAGCGTGAATACTGTATGAATAATGCTACTTTATTAGATTTTGTTAGGACTCAAAACACCATATCATATAGGAAATAGTCTATGATTTAGTTTCATCGTGTACGTTGTGCAACCTGGACTTTTCTATCAAACCTTATATTTATCGTGATGCATTTGACCTACCATTCACTTTAAGATTTCATTCAGCTGTGGTAACTTATAGTTTATGACAAAGAAGCAGCAGTATTCTTGTTGTCTATTCAATCTTCAAAGCTTGATCCATATGATTGTTATGTGTGGTCTGCAATTGTTATCTCCAGGCCAGGTAAATAGTTTTCGGAATGGTTTCCCAGATGCTATATAAAGAATTACGTTCATGGAATCTAGGCTTCCTAGTGCATTTTTCTAGGCATTTAAACAAGGAGCTTTACGTGTGTTTTCATGTGATGTGTATCATTTTGTGCAAGTTTCTTCTTCCTTCTTTTTCCTCGCTTCAATTTTAGAATGAACCACCACTTGTTTAAAGCCCCGGCTCTTATTTTGGCATCAAAGTTGTTTTAGTTCGGGTTGAAATTTTGTAATGTTGTATCAGATAAATGATAGCTGTGTATGTACTTCAATTTGGTAAATACATGGGAGTCCTAAAATGCTTTAGAAAATTTATATAATCCAAACGCTGCTAATTTCTCAAATCAGATACTGTATGTCCAGATTTGATCTGTATTGTTTTTTAACCCTCTTATGCAGGTTCTTTAAATATAAGGTTCCTTGAGAAAGCTTTTAAGGAATTATTTTTTTCCTTTTGTTCCTAGGGGATAAAGCCAGCTTCTTTGGCAAAAGTCACCAATCCTGGAGTTAAAGCACTTATAGAAAAATGTATTGCAAATGTCTCTGACCGCCTACCTGCAAAAGACCTTTTAAGGGATCCATTTCTCCTAGCAGATGATGATCATGAAAGAATAACTCGTCACTTAAAAAACAAGACACAACACACAGGTAAGTTTAAGAAAATACATCTCGCTCAGTCAAAAAATTCTGGGATTGTAACTTACTGTTTTTTTACTGGACATATGCCCATGACAGAAGAAAAGAGAGAGCAGCTCCATATCGATAGATGTACAGATGATACTTCTGCTGAGACTACCAGAGACTTCAGCATGCATGGTCAGAGAAAAGATGTTAACAAGATATTTCTCAAATTACGAATTGCTGACGCCTTGGGTAAAATTCATATTTCTCTGTCATTTCCTTCTAGTTCTTTTAACTTCTTTAGAAGAATAGCTACTCTATTGGAATTTCCAGTATTCCGTTTACAAGTTCTCCAATTATTTTAGGTAATGTCCGCAACATCCATTTCCCATTTGATATTGAAGCCGACACAGCAATTTCTGTTGCAAGTGAAATGGTCGAGGAATTGGACCTTTCAGATCAAGATGTCTCCACAATTTCTGAAATGATCGAAACTGAAATCCGGTCCTACATTCCAGACTGGACATCAGTTGAGTATGGTGTAGATAATGTAGGGGGAGATGTTGCAATTTCTGATAGCTCTCCATCTGAAACGAGGAATGGTGCCTCTCCCTTGTCTATTGAATCTGGTAACCTTGCATTAGAGATAATGCCTTCAGGTCGTAAGTACTGGTCTGACTCTCCAAAGGGAATTGGTGGGTGCTCTCCTGTTAAGCCAGGTCCTTCAAACTTGTCTTGTATGGATCAGAATGTTGAATCTTCTGGCAGCCACATGCCTAGGGATAATCTAGATCATGCTGCTATAATTAAGGGACTGGAAAGTGAGCTTTTGTCTGATTATGGCGGTAATGGCGGGCAGGATGAGGGTAGCTCAACTACAAATCTTCATGCTAGCTCTGATGCACACCCTTCAGAAGAGAACTGTGGAGTTTCAGAACGTGATGAATCAGAATTCATCGAGGTAATGGCTGAAAAACTTGATAAACTGTTGATACAGCAGCAAAAGGAATTAGATGAGCTAAAGAGGGAGCATAAATTAGTTATTTCAGAACTTTTGAGTGAACTTACACCTGAGTCCTATGAGAAGGTTTTAAGGATATGCAAGCTAGAGCCTTCTGATTATGACTCGGGTCTCTGAAGTGGACTGCAGATTCAAGTTTAAGATTCTGCTATTGTATTCTGAATGTAATGCTCTACCTCGTTGCTCCCAAATGCAAACCAGTTTACACAAATTCTCGTTTGGTGAAGATTTAGTTTTTAATCTTCAAACTAGCTAAAACTATCCTTGGAACTTGGAAGTTAAATCTTCTAGTCAGCCGATCCAGTTAAGAAGAAGCATGATGCTGAAAGCTGTTAAGGAAATGCTAACCAATGAAAAAATCCAAAGCCGTAAACGATACTGGCATCACTTCCTACTATGTATCGGCTATCATAAAGCGATTCGTGCACAGAATGAGACACAGATCTACCACAAACACTTTTATCTTTTAGCACAGAATGGGAGAGACATTGTTCTGCTATGAGTTTGTGATGGTGATGTGCAATGCTGGAAATTTTTCAGAAGATGCTCAGCCAAGAGAAGGGAAGACACAACACACTAAATTTTATTAGCCATTCTGTACTACACTCTGACGTAGATAGTTGAAATTCTTTCAGATAGATTCTTGTACAGAGATAATTTTTCCATGCTCTGTTCATTTCTGGATGTTTCTACTTCCTGGTCGATATAATAACTAGTTGATCAGATATTGTTTATTCTTTTGGAACTCGTTTTTTAAGTTTTTGATAAAATGGTGTGATCATGATGAATGAAAATTACTTTGCCTTTTGAATGTAGCATGCTTGTCCTCTCATATTCTTTGAGAGCTGTTCCCCGAATTGGATCTGAAAGAGATTACTCGAGTTCTTTAAAAAGTTCATCATATCTGAATCTAACTAGTGTTTGCAGTGGTAGAGGAATTGGATCTGAGAAAAAGAGGGATTTCAGTGGTAAGATGCCTACAATTCACAGTTCAACCGATAATGAGTACTCATCTAAAATTCAAATCTTTCTACCTTCATTTGAATTATCAGAAAACAGGAGGAAAAAAAAAATACTTCCCATCGTGCCATTTACCACATTGTAAGAAGATAAGATTTGCTGGAAATGATTCTAGTCTGAATTTGATGGATCTTCAAGATCCAATAAAGCCTACCTATTTTATGCATGAAGGCAACTATTGTAATAACATTCTTGCATTGTAACAGTTGATCCACCTTCATAAATTGCAGTTACTTATAGTTAAAAGTTCGAGTTTCTACCAAGTTTGCAGTGATACATCTATATATATATATACGTATACGTAGAACGACAGCTTTTGCCCTAATGTTGACACAATGCTGTATCAACATTCGGTGAACGCAAATGATTACGCTGGCTTAACTGATATCTAAAATATTTCCTATCAAAATCAAGCACTAGTGATAAAACACTGTGCCGATTGATACAAGTTCCCCGACCGAGCGACTGATTAGTGAAGAATATTAACTGCAGCACCACAGAAGCAATCGCGAGAGATGAGTCAACAGAAGCAATCACGGGAGATGGGAAAAGACCTAAAAAATGGTTGATGTGATCAATTGTTGTACAAAAGATGCTCTCTGATTCAACTCTTCACTGTTCTCCTGGTTTCTTTCCAGCAAAGGTGACCCATTACTGCAAAACCCAAAAAGCAAGCAAATGAGAAGAATCACCATAAAAACGCCAAGTTATCACATCGTTGAAAAAGCAGAGTCCACAAGTGTAAATCAGCATCAGCAAGTTGATGTCTTAATGGTGCAAAGAGTCGGGCAATATCGACAAACATCCAGTTTCAACCGTAATGATTTGAAACAGAACTATGCTTGATAAGATGTTGCAATTTGCAAATATGTTAGCTTAAGTTCATATCAGTAGAGGTTGAACTACAAGAATTTCAATTGTCCCATCATATTTGTCAGGAATCTTTTTCTTTTCCTTTTTCTTTTCTCTTCTCGGATCCTTACAAATCACTATTGACAAGTACAATTCAACCAGAAAAATGGGCTCTTTATCTCCAAAGTTAATGATGCATCACAGTAAGCTTATCCATTAAAGTTGCAGGTTAAACTTTTAGCAAAAGACAGGCCAATGAAACTGAAAGGTCAAGGGACTTAACCTGTAGACTTTTAAAAGATTACCACATTGAACCAATCCAATTATATTTGAACAGGTATTTTAAACTTACCTTTCGACATTAGTGGCGACGGAGGAATCGTTTTCTGAACAATCATCTCTCTCGGCAGATTCAGGGTCTGAGAAAGGAATGCTGCAGATAAAGGGTAGAAGGGGGTCACGTGCAGATCCATGTTTACTTTCCCTGCTCTTTGTTGTCAGCTTCTTTGAATTAAATGCAGAAGAGACAGATTTATCAGGTCTTCTCCTCCTCTGCAAAGATGGCAAAATTAAGCTTTAAGCAATTGCCCATTAGTACAGCCATGGAAGTAATGAATTGAACAAACAATACCTTTATTGAGCTAGAATGATGTGTTACAAAATGCCCAATTACATCTTTTCCCAGACTGGCTGCACAGAGGGGACAAACCTGAAACAAAGCAGTGTCAAAGCAGCCCCTTCTTATTCAATCTAAAATCCATCAAAATGCATAAACCACTTTATATCATTCTTGCTTTAGCTTTAGTTTTTCAGAAGTAAGAAAAATAAACACAGATGAAACCTTGTATCAAGCAAAAATACACAAATTTCCTAGCTTCATATGAAAAGGTAAGATTCTAGCACGTAAACTGGAACTTGTAATAAACAATTACAAATAGACCACAAGACGTAATTATTGAATAGGCAAAAGAAAAGGGGTATTCAAAGCATGTAATTACTGCATTTCTGAAGTCAAAGCAGTGCTCTTCTTGCAAATGGCTGCAAAGGACTGGAACTTCAATATCAACATAACAGTAAGGGCATGAAAAGTAAGCCCGTGAATCATCTTCTCCATCCGAGTCATCCAAAATGATATGGTTACCTGTTCAAAATATTATCAGATAAGCCATGAAATTCAGAAGCCACAGCTCAATTCACACTCAAAAAGTGAAATCGGAACTCAGAATGAAAAAATCAGATAATGAAATTAACACCCCCCCCCCCCAAAAAAAAGAAGAAAAATATATATAATCTCCTGTTAAATCCAGAGTAGATAATCCAATAGAGTAGAAAATGAAAGCCAAAAGAAGAAACCCAGATGACAGAATCACTCAAAAAGTACAAAACACAAACCAGAATGAAGCATGGCGGCTTGGACAGCAGAAAATTGCTCAGTGGGGTGAACCCTCGAGGCCCAGAAATTGAACGCCATAGTCTCTCTCTTCCTCTCAGTCTCTGTATTTCAGTGCAACCCAAATCAGCTTTTTGCAAGGACAAATGTGCGAAGTGAGCAGTCCAGCAAATGGGTGTCGATAACTTTGGGAAGAAGAAAGAGAGAGCAAGAGGAGAAAACTATCCTTGTCATCAGCCTGGGCCTGGTGGATGGGTTTGTGGTGCGGTGCCCTGCTTGCTCATATACTCACCCAAATTTCCCAAAAGCCAAAAGCTTTCTGACACACAAAAAGCTGCTTATCTACTGGATGACACGTTGGCTTTACCAAAAAATTTTACTTTTTTCACTCACCAATTAATTACTCCATTCACAAACTACTTAGTCTTTGTTAACATTTGGCTGTGGAGAATGGAGAGCCAACCAAAATACATTATAGAAAAAGGGTGAGAGAGAGAGAGAGAAAATAAATGGACAATTAAAGAAGGCTTGGAAGAGACAACCTAACAGAGGGATGAGGATACAGCTGAGCAAAAAGTTGTTTTTGTTGTATAAAGCTTTAACTTTAAGTGGCTAATGAGTGACTTTGAGCAATCGGCTTTCAGCCATGGGCGGTGGATCTCACGACCAAAAACGAGACACAGTGGTGGGTCATTCTCTCTTTAAAAGTAAGTCAATAAAAATTATATGATGGGGACCAAATATTGTATTCATTTCTGGGTTCTGACTCATCAAACCAAAAACAGATGCGAGATTCTATTTCGTGACTGCTCCAAATGTTAGCATTTTGCTTCGTCGCATATGATAATGTTTTAAAAATCAAAACTTTTCTCAATTATGTTCTTGGGAAAAGAGTGGATACATATTCTGTTTTGGCATTTTTGAGTTACACGTTTTGTTTCCATTTTTTTTTTCTCTCTAAAGAAAAGCAAGCACTTGCATCATAATGCCATTGCCCAAATAAGATTGTGAGATGTGAAATAATTGGACCTTAAAATATTGTTATAATTAATATGTGTTACTTGAAGAGTATTGTAAGATGTTCTTATTTTGAGGAGCATTCTGAGCTAAGAAACAAGTTCCTTTAAAGGAATGTAGATTTAAAATAGTACTTATTTCTTTTAGGAAAAAAAACCTTACCTTGTAATGTTTTTAGTTGAATGACGCAAGCTTGTTCAATATCTTTTTTTTCTCGATACAAGCAATTTTTAAATAAGTAAATAATGTCTTCACTAACTAAGCAATATTTATATTGATGAAGTTCAACTAAGTAGTTATTAACAAAGTTAGTTTTCTCATTAGACATACTCTAATATGGTTAGTGAAGAAAGTAATAATAAAAAAATTTATACAAGCATCGAGAGAAGATGATTTTTAAGATAAGATGATTTTTAAGATAGTAGATTTGGAGTACTACTGAAACTTAAACTATTCAAATTTTGAAAATCTCAAACTCATACTCCAAACACGAGCTGGACTCCCGATGTCCTACTTGTCCTACTCACCCAAACCCGACCCGACTAGACCCGAACAGTGCCCATATGCACCACATTAATGAATGAATGCCTGCACTCAATCATATGGGCTCTGAGAATTACTAACAATGAAGCCCAATTGAACCATGGGTTTACAGAATCTGATGATATGTTGGACAAAGGATCTGCACTTCCAATATAATGGGATAGTAAAGGAGAGTTTGAGTTTCTATAACTTAAGATTTGGGGAAAGTCAAATTTAAGTTGCAATTTCAGTAATCTCATAGATTACATAAATATAGTGTCTTTTAACCTACAAACTAAACCCATATTAGCTATGAGCCATATATATCCCTGCACCAAAACCCACTGCTTTAGTTTAGAGAACATTGAAGTTTAAGGTCAGACGAGTACAGAATCCACCAACCATGTGGAACTTGAGAGTGAGAATATTTCATGGACCAATAAAGTGCATATATCCCTCTTTGATCTGCAATTAGTATATTCACTCAAAAACTTTAACAGAGGGAACCTGAAAGACCAAAAGTTATTAACACTATGTTCTGAAGTTCAATATTAATATACAAAACAAGCATGTTACAGTCTGAAAAGAAGAGGTAATGGTGGACAACCTTCCCACGTGTCAAGCTTTCATTGGGCAGAACATGGTGCAAAACTTGTCTCCAAAATGCACTTTGTGTTGTCTAATGTGGCCATGATTAAGTTAATGGAAAGGGAAATTTGGGGATCTTTAAAGGCAGAAAAAGCAAGCTGTTGTCAACTGGGAAGTACATCCCTTTATAGGGATACACTATAGAGAGAGCATAAATTTTTCCAATTATATATATAAATATGTTGTTGGAGGTCATTAAACTGTAGCCACAGTGGGGGTATTGCAAATTGGCCCACTTGAACTGTTCATGAGACTGGCTTTTTTCTGATATAGGCTGAGATTGGTCAATGGTCTCAGAAAAAAGAACTCAGTATGTTTTGTAACCTCACACCCTCATGTCTGAGCTTCTACAGTCAAATTATAGGACTTTCTTTTAAGAAATCAAACTTGCAGATATGCCTGATCAGATCCATCCTATTACTGGTGGAAAAGACTTCTTTTTCAGAACACAAGTTTGTTTTTGATAAAATTAAACTTTAGTTATATATAATGGGTGAAACTTGTAAGTAGTAGTAATAATAATACTTGAGTTGCATGTATCAAAGATATCAGTGGTGTAATTATGTTGTGAATCTTGCTGGACAAAACTTAGGCTAAACTACAAAAGAAAAAAAAAAGTATATATATATCCTTCAACTTTATTTTTGTTTCGAAAACACTCTTATTCTTTCGAAAGTTTCAATGCTACCTTCACCTTTTATAAATGTTTTTAAAATGCCCTTTGAACAAACTTTCGTAGATAATTTTAAACGAAAAGTTGACATGATAGAATTTGGAATGACGTGACAATTAATGTAAAAAATTACTTGAATTAAATATGAAAAGACAGGAAAATTAGAAGAAGCTATCGTTTTCAAAGCTACTCAATCCGTCATTCTCTTCCCAATTTTTATCTATAATTTCTTTATCATTTTGAAAAACAATAGTTTCTTCCACAGTTTTAGACTTAATCAAAGCAGGATTTCACATTAATGACCTTGTTTTAAATTCAATATTCACGTCAACTTACGAATGTTTGCTCAAATGGTATTTTTGAAACGCTTATGAAAGATCAAAGGTAGTATTAGAACTTTTAAAATGATAGGGGTATTTTGTAAACCTTCAAGAGTATTTTTTGTAATTAACCTAAAATTTATTGACTTTGTAACATCTATGGTCGAGTTGAGTTTCATTATGATCCATAAATAACAACATAAACAAAACTTAACAAAACTATTTGGTTTTATATTTTAGAATTAGAAGTTAGATTACCACGTCAAGTTTTTATCATCTTCAAGATAAAAAGAAAGTAAAATATTGAACTTAACATCGATGTGGTGCTCACCAAAGCTAAAGTATTTTCTAAATTCACCCCAGAAAAATCTACCTCTAGATTTCAGGACATGAAAAGGGCTACCCCATCACATGAGATTCTTTTAGCTTGATTGGATTGTTCACTGAAGGTCAAAATGATTCCAACACAAGAGATAAAAGAAAAGAATTACACTCACAATCATAAACAAACAAAGAAAAGAAAGCAGTGGATCGAAGTAATATGTAAACAGAAGAGAGAGAGAAGAAGAAGAAGATAAACACGAAATCAAGACATAAATATTAGTAATATATGAATCGAAAGATTAGAGAAACTGAAGGAAAAAGGTGAGCCTGAGAGAGAGGAGAAGTTAGGAAAACCGAGAATTGGAGGAAACTTTTATTACATCAATCAGCTGCAGATGTAGACATATGCATGCAGACAGAAATTACACTCAATACCATTATATTTCTGATATAAACAAAACATGACTTGCGAATAACATAGCTAGCTATATATTCTACTACAGATCTGACAATAGATTGATAGAGAGAAAAAGAGGAAGAAAGAGAGAAAGAGAAGCTCAATTGTGCATGTTTGAAGATGACAAATGAAAGAACTCTTTGATGAATCGGACCAGGATGCTGGATTCCCCTTTGCAAAGGATGAGAGTCTCCTCCTCCTATCTTATAATACTTTGCTTACAAGGACGTCTAAATATTCGAACCACGGCCATGGGAACCTCCAAAAGAAAGCTCCCCATTTCAAAAGACTGCAAGGGAACCCTCTGTGGCCTCTCCATTGCAGCAAAGATGTTCATGTTCGTTGGTTTCGTCCTTGGACTGTTGAAAGCAAGAGGCATTGGTTTTTTCTGTAAGAGAGAAAAAGAGTTAGTTCTTCAGATGCATATAATTTCCATCAGAGGATTCTATAACAACAACAAGAAAACATTGATATCAGGCTGCAAACCATGGGAACACCCACACAGTGGAGTCTCTAAGATCCTTATATTCCCGCATGCATGTTTCCCTTTAATGTACAGTGGGAAGGGCACGTTTCCACAGGAAAAAAAGAAAAGGGAAGAGAGAGAGAGAGAGATGGACAAGGTAGAGAGAGAGAGTGTCTTATGGAGGGTCCAGTTTAGGCAAAGCATGATGTCCCAAAGCTGGGCTTTCTGTTAAAGACGACCCTTCAAAAAAGGGTTTTTATCTTTGTAGTTTAAATTTTTGGCTCCTCTTTCTTTTCCCTTTTGGTCGGTTGTGTCAAAGTGAACCCGAATTTTCTTGGGCTCCTCTCTCACATGTTCTGGCATGTAGGCCAACTCTTTTCTGCTTTTTTCCTTCATACCTTGCACCTAATATTTCCATGTATTTAACCCATCATACAGACTAATAAATACAAAAAATCAAGCCTATGCTCTAAAACATGGATAAAACTTTAATCATACCTTCTGCATATTACTTTGTCTACATTACAAGTTGATTTCGTGGGGATTTTGGGTGATTGAGAGAATGAAAGTTACTAAAAGAACAGGGAAATCTGCACTGTTGACAGTTCCATAAAGACCCCTCATACGTTATACGCAATGGATAGCTGACATAAACTCTCATTGAGTATATCAGTAGGCTTTTCAAAGTAGCGTCAGCTTCTACAAATGATTCCTAGATTTAGATCTGTATTTGCAAATGTTATCAGTACAGCACTAATTACAATCACAAGAAGTTCCTTAACATGTTCATTCGGGTAACTCTGTTCGATCTCTTCTTGCCGTTTCCAACATTCCGAACAAGAACTTTAAAGGATCACCAGTACATGGATTTGCAAGAGTCGCATGAGCTAAAAATGGGAGCTTTCTTAAAAAGCGTCCGCTAGAACCCTGAGAACAAAATTTAACACAATATTTCAAGGATCATTCGAGGACTCGCAGACTCAATAGGCAATCAAGATTTCTGTCACAGACCTCGCATCCCTCAGCAACCTCAAGCAATCGTTTGCAGATGTGAAGTGGTACGTCAACCTTATCGGTCTCTGGAATGCTTATTTTCTCTTTCAAACCAGCATAGTTAAGAAGCATAGAGTGGTCACAACCCTAAGGAATTTCAAAATGGTGAGAATCATGAATGCCTATGTACTCTATTTCAACAAGAATCCAATGCGTTGACAGAATTCTAAAGGTGCAATTATTAGATGTGTATGCTATGGACCTCAGGAGTCGTTAAAATTCCAGTACGTATAAGCTCTTGCAAGCAGGATCTTAGAATTTCATAACGTGCTTCAAGAGTTGGTGGACCAACATATGCTTTGATATCTGCTCGATCAACAAATGCAATATCTGCAATCCAGATTTTGGTTAATTCAAGTATTTAAAGTTAAGTAGGATAAAATGGAAATATCAAATCAGAAGAAGAAAGATGCGGGGGTAATTGGAAGATTTAGAAAGGGACACACTTTGGGATTGTTCTAATCTTTGCTCAAGAAAGCATGTAACTCAATAAGATTACACAACCAAAACATCCTGATCACGTACTAATTAAACTGATGTTGAGATCATTTGGAGCAGAAACTATAGCTTCTAGAGTAGAAAAGCTCAACAATTTTAGTAGTTTTTCAAAACTGACTGCACCCAATTGAGCATGCCAACTACCAATTTTCAAAGTCCATAAAAGTTTGCAATCCAACTTGTAATTGAACTGTCAAAATTTGTTATTTTCCAAATACAAATATTAACTTAACATCATCTGATTATTAACTTACCAATAGCTGCTGTTATATTGGAAGTTGTCAGAATCACCACATTTGGTGACGATTTCAATTTGTCTATCTGTGTAAGTAGCGCATTGACAACCTGTGATATTACAGTTCAGAATTTTAGATGCATCAGCAGAATTTCGTAGCTACTGGCCTAAATAATTTAAACAAGCATATTCTTTCTCCTATCCTTCTTTTCTTCTTTCTTACTTTATTTATTTCTTTCTTTCTTTTGGTCAGAGACGGGGGTGATTTTAGAAGGGTGGGAAGATGGACCAAAAAGGGCAATAGCATACCCTAATGGAATCTGAAGGTTCTGAACCGGACAAAGCAGCCTTTCTAGCAGCAGCTAAGCTTTCCACTTCATCTATCGACCGCCAAATATACATATACAGATGATGAAGTAGAAGAAGGACAAGCATGAAATAAACAACCGTCTAAAAGTAAGTCTCACCAATCAAAACAAATACCAGATTGTCTTCTTCCTCTATCATCTCTTGGATCTTCTGGAATAGCTTTGCGACCTATTAAGGAAAACATGTATTCTTGAATACAATAGAGTCGCCCAACATATGGAAGTGTTCATTGCATCAAATTTAAAACTGCATCTGCCTACACTCGAACGAAAATTAATTACGGATGCAGGTCATCTAACGATCAACAAGGCCATACCAGCTTGCCACTTTCAGAAAACCATTTGCTAAACAGCGAATGTGCATTAACTTCAATGAGAACACTGTGTGGATATCTAAATATAATGGAAAATAAAACAGAATAAATAATAAGATTTGGGTGTATCTTCAGATTATTGTTAATATAGAATAGATACTCGAGCAACGTCTACCAACAAACCTTGACAGATATCTTATTGATAGTTTTTGAGCCAGTGCTTTGCATAAAGAGGTTTTACCAGTCCCTGGAGGTCCATGTAATAGAACAATCCTGTGAGCATGTAAAAGGATGAGAATTATATATTTAACCTCTTGGATGTCTAAGTCTTCTAGTCAAAACTGCCAGCAAATGCACATCATGTTAAACATGGTAAACCATCCTTGAATACAGAGTAGGGCTTTTATCATCCAGGAGGGTTAGACTCCAACATCAACAAGAATTCCTGACTCGCAAACACAATTTTGATAACTAGGATAGCCGTTCAGGGGGCCATTTCCATTCACATAGAGGTATTCTTTCTTTTGTGAGTTCATTCTAAAAAGTGAAAAAATCGTGCCAAAAAGGTAAAGTACAAAACATAAGAGTTCAGCTTTATATTTTTTCTCGATAATTGGGGGTTGGAGCTTTGCTCCCCTACCCAAGGACACCCGCACCCGCTCTAAGGCCCGGATCCGAAAGACATCAAGGGTTTTTGGTATTAGGATATTAAGCTCACTAGAAGGTTCAAACTTGAAACCTCTAAGTCAGTATGACTAAGAGACCCCAAGTCCTTGCCAACTAGGTTGCGCCTTGGGACCATAAGAGTTCAGCGTTTTAGTTATTACACAATAAATGCATACAACAAACATTAGTAGATAAATACAATACCAAAGATAAAGTTTAGTTGATACGTATTGGTTAAAGTAAATTATAAAAAGAAATCTAATGAATCAACGATGGAGAATTCTACAAATAGTACAGCAATCAACATCATGTCTTATATCCACCCTTCGAACATTCTGAAAACCATCTTAAAGCTAAATGCAGATCCTAGGAACAGAAATAGTTTCTCCTTACCGATTCCATGACACGAGGAATGGATCAACACCCTTTTCAGTGAATAACAAAGCACTGGCAGCATATCTCAGAAGCCTTTGCTTGAGACCAGACTCAAAAATTAAACTGTAGGTGAATTTGACAATATTGCCTCATCAAGAAGAAGTTGGTGTATAAATGAACTAAAAGAAATGAGTATTTAATAAGTGATAGCAAACCTTTCCCACATGCCGTCAAATTCCTTGGCAGGAAGTATCCATTCATTAAAACTAGAAATCTGTCCTTCCCCACCAAGTTCCTCGCAGGGTCCTTCTTCGCTAAGCTGAACGAGCAATACACAAATAATATAATCAATCTAGTCGCACCAAGAGAAGTAAATTGTCCCAACATGATGGGGAAAAAAAGGAGGAAGAAGAGAAAAATAAAATAAAATAAAAGGCGCCAAGAAATGCAGAATATCATTAGCATCATATATTGTGAATAATAAAGCTTTTGTCGTTTCAAGATGTAGAATTTGGACAGAACAAATGCGGTCATTTGTGCAGCCACAGTTTTAACAAAGAATCAAACTAATGCAGTGAATCATTCAAAAGGTGAGTACGGAAGAAGCTTGTATCAATGACTGAATGAATTTCACCTGAAAGACATGAACAACAGGTTTGACTTGCCAGAATAAGAGGATATCATGGTTTTGCACACCATCATCTACAAAATAAACAAACCAAGCATCATGACCAGAATAATGAAAAAACTACCTTATCTGTTACCCCATAACCGCTGACAAAATTTAGTAGAAGAATCAAACTTCCTGATAATAAGTTTTCCATTTTTCTTGCATTTTAAGACCCTAGGCCACAAGCGGATGGGATACCTTTTAAGCTAATTCTTCCACAACTTCTATAAACTATAAAACTGAAAAAATCTATATACTTTCTACTTTCTAGAGATTACAAGTTACTAATTGCTTTACCCGTTCCATACCCTCCAGATCCTCAATAACTAAACCAGCGTATAAATCGAATAAGAGTATACCTGTGTCACAAATTCGGATTCCTTGCACATTTTCTATGAGAAATGAGTCATCGAGCGGCACTGGAATGGGCCCATCAACATAGCTTAAACTTCTTTTCTCGAGCATTCTACAAATTACACATGAAATTGATAGTGAGCTTGCCATCTTCAAGCAATGTAAATTGAATTAAGCGAACTTACAGTTCACAATTTTCAGAGAGTAAGTCGAACACATGAACCTAAATTCTAATTTCTCTGAAGAAATCATCAAATATTAAAGTTCAATACGTATTTCCAGCAGCATACCTCTCAACTGCCAACCGGACATCTTCATTTCGTGCTGTGCTGGAGGATTTTAAGCACACCTCGACTGAAATATAACAGAACATTAAAAGGAGTAAGAAACAGACCTCAAAGGCCGGAAATTGAAAATATACAGAGATGGTTTGGAAGAAGATAATGAATACACTAGTACATAAGAACCTGAAACGAGAATTTTGTCTTCACTCAGACAAGGAGAAGCGGCTGACTCGGAGACGACGCCGTTTGAATCAGACATCTGGGCTTCTGAGGGTGGGTTTGGCAAAGAAATCTCCATAGGAGCACTCATTTTTATGTTCGATTCACTGGAACAGATGAAGAAGCTTTGAGAACGGTTCAAGATTCGCAACTCGCCGGAAAACGCATAGCATGGGATCGGAATGGAGCGGAGAAGTTGAGATGAGCGGCCAAAACCTACCGGAAGGAGAACAGAACAGCGCGAAGATTTGGTCTGGCAGAATGGGCGGGAAAAGCACGCGACGAAGAGATGTTTCTTCACAGAGAGTTAAATTAAATATTGGGCGATATTTAATAAATTATGTTAAAAAAACAGGTTTGGTCCTTAGTAGCTTCATGTAACGATTTATTCTTTATATTTTATTAATAATAATTTAATCTCTAAATTTTAATTCTTAATATTTTAGTTCTTATCATTTAAAGTTGGTAATGATTTAAATATCATGAATTTTTTATTAAATTTTTTATATATGTAGATCGATAAATCAATGAGAGACTAAATGTATTTATAAATTATAAAATCTACATTGTTATATGATAAAAATTGATACTTAGTTTTGATGAGATTATTTCCCGCATAAACTAGACTGTTACAAGTTTTATATAATAGAGACTAAATTGTTACCTATTGAAAGTATAAAAATTAAGTTACAAACTAAAACTCAATGACTAAATCGTAAAAAAACAATAGTACAAGAACTCGTTATCTAATCATCTTTTTATTAAAAAACAGTACTTATACACAACAATTTAGTCATTAAAGTTTAATATGTAACAATTTAGTTAATAGACTTTCAAATTTGTAAAATATATAGTTCCTAAACTTTAGTACGTAATCGTTTTAAAATTTGTTTAGTTTCTAGGGTTAAAAAAACAAACTCTAATAAATTTTAACAACATTTGTTCATTGCAAATTTGTTATATATTAAAATTTAGTTTTGCAAATTTGTTAAATATTAAAATTTAGTAAGTAAATTGTTACTAATGTGATGACTAAATCGTACTTCAATTAATATATATGGACAAAAAGTATTTTTAAACTTTATTTTAAAGAAAACCAATAATTTATTTTAATTAGGTTTTTAGATGTGAGGTCATAATTGGAACATATTTCTAGAAGTAATTTTGCAATTTTCTCATAGAATTACGGAAACACCCCTTTTGGGTGCAATATTTAAAAAAAGAAATTGCAATTTTAAATCTCTCCTATGGGATGCAATCATGAAAATATATATATTAATTAACCTTTCTATAATTTTTCCCCCTTAAAAATGTGTTTAGAAAGAAGTTATATTAAGAATACTAATTATATTCTAGGATTTGCAGGTTTTTAAAAATCAATGAATAAGAAAAGAAACATTGTAACCAATTAGTTAAGATTGAATCTTCACCTAACATTTGAAAAATCGGAGACAAATGAGTAGAAGTGTACATTGAAGGTCGATAAATCGACCGAAATCGATTGAAACAACATCGGTTAGTCGGTTCGCCCACCACATCAATCGACGATCGATTTGGACAAGCATTGATCAGTCATAATAATAAACCCCAAACCCAATTAGGTCAAACTCCTACTACCCCTACTTCTCTAGTCTCTCCCCTCTAGCCTCCATACTCAATCGCCCACCGAGGCCCCAACATAACACCAGGCCCGTCAAAAAATCCAAGCCCCGGTGCAACACACCTACCTCCCTTTCGCATAGAAATTGTTCATAAAAATAAAATGAAAAACGATTTGGACAAAAAATTACCAACCAATCCAACTGGTAGATCGATGGGTGACAATGGTGATAGGTCAGTCGATTTCTAATTTATGGAAATCGACCTTGTAGACGCCTATGGAAATCGACCTTGTAGATTTGGCGTCGATTCCTATAAGATCAATTCAGATTGACTCTAGTTCATTTAGAAAAATATGGTTTTTAGCCCATAAACGGACCGGACCGATGCCACGAAAGAAGACAAAACTATAATTTGCAAATAAAACCCATAGAAAGAAGCCGAATACAGAAAATGTCCGGTCCAGAGCTGGAAGTGGCAGAATCCCTCTCTTCCGGAGAAGCTAAAAGATGAGGCTCAGATAGTGCCCATAGAATTCCTTCATTCACAAACCCCACAAGCACTATGATTTATCATTATGAAGAAGAAACCAGAGGTTGAAGACGACCACCGTCATCTCGAAATCCTCAAGGCGGTGGCGCAGGCCTGGCACAGCCACACCGGCAGTTCAAAGCCCGCTAATGAATTCGACGCCCACCGCCGGAATTGCAGAGGCACCCCCTCCCGCTTCAAGCTGGAGGCGATAAGAACCAGGTCCTCCGCCGGCGACCGGAGCGGCGGCCCGAGATGGGACTTCAGCCAATCGCTGTGGGACTCGTATGAGATTGTGACGGTGTCGAAGAAGCTGGAGGCGGGGCTGGTTCTCGACGGCGACGTGTTTCATGAATACGACGGCGGCGGGCGAGGGAGAGTCCAGCGGAAACACACAGAGAGTAACAATAGTCTCAGAAACTTGTTCAACAGGGTTTCTTCGAGGAGGTTCAACTAGCCGCCATTGAAATTTCAAACCCAGAGATGCAGATGACTGGAATCCGATTTTGTTGTTTGAATTTTTGTTTTTGTTTTGATCTACATATTTGAGAGATCAAGTTACAAAATTTGTGATTTTTGTGGGTGGTTGGTTCAATGGTTTCTTCTACTTTCTGATTACCATATTCAATGCTGCTAACGACCTGATACTGACAGACAATCTTAGCTACTGCCATTTAAACTGAAATATCAACTGAATCGAACCAAAAACTATAATAAATCAAGACTCAAGAAGTTCAGAAACTAAGATGAAATTAGATCATAAACATATGTACCTTCGGAAAGACAGAGATGGACCAGAAACTGGAGGATCCGGGGCAACTCAAATAAAGCACAAAAATCATCCTGTTCCAGAGCAACAATACAATCCCATTATTTATTTAGTTCTAATATATTTACATTCTGATCCATAATCTTGAGAACTAAGCCTTTTCCCCATAGATAAGTTCCATCACCACTTGCTTCATGCTGCCATTATTCTTCATCAGAAGCATTCTGTTCATTTCCTTGTCACCGAAACCCTGCAACACCGGAGTTACAAATTAACAATCATGAACTAGACCCCGAAAGGAAATCAGTGAGTAGCAACAACCTCATTTAACGGCTTACCGTACCATGTCCTCCAACTCTTCAAGCATCGGATCCCATTTGGCAACTCCACAGAGTTCGTCCACCGACTTCTCCAGATTGTACCCAGTCTTCTTCAGTACTTCCTTGTTCAGATCGACATGTTTGAATCCCATATCCTCTAGTGTTTTAAGAAGAGTTTCCTCAACAACGTTATTAGCACTGACCTTTCCAGATGGTGATGGATAAACATTGGTGGATGATGCTGGAGGCGGGGCTGCAGCTGGAATTGGTTCAGAAAAATCAATAAGAGGGTATGACACAGAGGGAGCCTTAGTCGAACACGGTAGAACTCCATGACATTCGACAGTGGGATACGACGAGACCGAAGTATCCTTGTCAGCAGAAGCAGCAGGATTCTTGCCAACTATCAAAACATCGTTAATGGGGAACTGTAGCTGCTTTTCATTTTCAGGCAGATTATGATCTGGTTTTACTGGCTCGGCAACAGGGGTGTAATCACGAGAGAAAAGGACAACATTTGCAATTTCAGGAGCCGGACTCTTTTCTACATCTTCATGGCCCTCCAAGGCACCGCTGTGTATGGCTATAGGGGGTAAATTTAAGTCCAAAGCCTGGGGGTCATGTGAAACTGCTGCATCAACCTTCATGTTTGTCAACAATATAAGTTGAATTTCTGTAATAGTGTAATCATGAATTTACAGCATATAGCTAGCTAGAGGAAAACTGAGATATTCCCCTGTAAACTACCTGAATGAGAACCCAAACACGTTGACCAAACGTCTGGCCTTCTGGAGATGACATCTTCCAATAGGAGATAAATTGACCAGAGAATGGAGGGGCAGTAAAGTCAACTGCAACTTCAATTTCCTGACCCACAGGAAGTCCATCAGCAGGAACCTGACATAAGTGAGAATGTGAGAAAAACCTTAGAAACAAAAGAAGAAATGAAGAAATACAGCCACCACCGAAAACCGGAAACGAAATGCGAATAGACTAGGATTAAAGTTAAAACATTCACCCACCTCTACTTCAACTGAAACTGAATCACTGAACCTTTCTCCTCCCATCCATACCAGCTGTGAACCACGGGGCCAATTAAAACCCCCAGTATTACGCAACCGCCAAACCTTGGTAAATGGGGTAGATGGTGCCATCATAGTGCCATCAAAGACAGTAACATCTGCTACGAAGACACTATCAAGTCTAGTTTGCTTCCCACAACCTTTCAATATATCAATTACTCGGGGGCCAGTCAATGGATGCTGCATTCAGAGAGGACCAAAGTTGAGGATAAAATAAGATCGTTATTGACATTGACAAACAAATGAATGCATAGAAGCTCTATTATCAAATCTACATACTCTACGACTGAAGGGTCTAAGTCTTGGATGGCGAAAAGAAACAGGTCGGTCAATTCTAATGTAGTCAGTCTCATTACCCGTTTCACCAAAGCAGATACTACAGAGATCATAATTTTCTTTCCTGCATAAAAATACCAGAATGCAAAAAAAGCTGGGTAATTATGAACAGATAACAATGGGAGTAAAAGGTAAAATAATTGATCGATAGGTTTGGGTTCTATTCTTACACTTTAGACTTGAACCGTGGACCAATAATTGGACGGGCTCCACAACCATCACAAATAACACCTTTATGGAACATACTTCCCATAGATTCGGTGTGACCACTGCTGCTAATTACTGAATTTATATCTATAACTTGAGGCATAGATGATCCAGTAGCCACAGGTACTACACTAAAAGGGCACTCGTTGATGAAACTACTATCCACATAAGTTGCGGGTGAAGGATTTGGGTCAATGTTAATTGAGGCAGGAAGATTGTGAGTATGCATATCATGAAAAGGCCTACTAGGGGCAGCTGGTTTCCCAGTGGCACATCCAGAAGCACTATAATCAGTAGGAATGGCATTAAGATCAACAGAAGCAGGTGCATCTACACCAATGTTCTTTGTCACGCTCCCAGGGTTAATTATCTTACTATCTTTAGAAGCTAAACCAATGCATTTAAAGCTTGGCCCTGCTTCTTGATGGAAGCCATCATTCTTTGAAGCTTTTGAATCTGCACCTACAGGAGCCATAGAACTCTCAGCAGCATTCTGTGCGCTTGTCTCTGAAACAAATGAGGACTGGGGATCTGAGTTCAAGTGTGTGTTTCCTAATCGAATAAGGCTCTGAGCAAGTTCAGCAAGCACAGGACTAGTAACTGCAGCTTTTGAAGCAAAGTCAAGGAAGATCTGGGAACAAAATTCTGGTAAGGGCTCTGGTAGAGATTTCAAAACCTCAGAAATACCAGTACGAACATTTTGAAATGAATGTTGGCCACGTGCTGATGTCAGAGGGGTAGAACTTCCATCTGATCTATCATGAGATTTGTCATTTTTCTCACTTTTAAGATGCACATCAATTCTCAAGAACTTCAACTGTTGCCTCATCACATCATGCAGATCATCATCACTGACTAGGGTCACTATATCACCATCTTCATCAATATAAGTCAGTGTAACATCGGCATCAGGAGAGAAGTTGAAGAGATTAAGTATTTTTGCTCTCAACCCATTGATATCAAGATCCAGTTTATTGTATTGATGAACTGGAACACTGAAGCGCCTAAGCATTTCTCTATATTTAACCTGGAAGAGAAAAGATGTCAGGGGAAAAGGGCATCAGCATGCTAATTCTAAGTTGGTAACCGCACAAGTTTTTCTCACAAAAAGCTGCCAAATTGTGCTTATAAAATGCCACCATTATCCCCAATAGAATATGATATTTATAAGCTTTTTCTTCTGATGATTTTTAATGCCTCAATGTCTAGAAGTAGTAACAGGCTCATTTTATCACAACCCATGTTGCATCATACAAAAAAATGATTTATGGCATTTCTCTTTCAAAAAATAGGCAGTCAGTTGATATTATTCTTCTTGGCTAGGCACTGGGTGAGGTGCAAAGGCTTTTATCCTCAATACGAGTCTCTCGAGCATACACCTCCAAAGCCTTTTAAATCATAGATAATGGCAATAATTTCGTAGCAAAGATAGAAATGCACGTGTAACTGCAAACAGAGCGACTGGGATTGGTCCTGTTTTTTTATAATCACTACAATGTATAAAAAAAGCAAAAGTCCATTACAATGCAAAAGCTCTTCAAATATCCATTTCATATTTGGGGCAGAAAAAGTATACATGCATCGGTACTACTGCTAGCTCGATATTGATATTCAACACTTCAAAAGTACAAAAAAAATCAAAACCTTCGTCTACAATCCACAAATATGGAAACACATAAATCAGTGATTCCAGGTGTAAAACAACAGCGGATTTATCACTTCCAGAGTCGGAGGTACAAGCTGGCACAAAACAGAGATCCAAATTCCTCGGAATGATGGATAGTTAAAAGAAACCCTACCGGTACAAAAATACGAAATAACATGGACTCGATCCCACAACTTAGGCTTGGAAACGTACAATTATCAATTCCAAATACGGCGATTGAGTGGTCAAACTTTTCTAATTTCCCAATTCTCAATCTAAGATTGCCATATTTTTCTCATCAAGAAAAGAATAATTTACGAAATGCAAAAAGCAATAACACAGTCCGACGAAATGGAAAATAGAGGTTCGGTAAGGTGAATTGATTATGAACAATTTCTCACACCCAGCAAGCAGCGATTCAGAGAGACCACGAACAAACGAAATCCCAGTGAAAAATCCTCCTCCAATAATAATAATAAACACAAAATTCCTCGGGGAAACGAGCTTTTTCAAAACACCCAAACAAGACATTACATAAACAAACACAAACCAGCGATAACAATCACAATCATCAAGGGAAAAAAAAGCCATAAAATCAGGAGGAGAATTCCCACCTTAATCACCATAGTAGACTCCATGGCTTGAGAAACCCAACAGATTGAGCGTCGCACCGGGCCTGGCAAAGGGGTAGAAATATACAATACTAAAAACCGACAAAGCGATCGAATTGAGGGAGAATTTATATCAAGGATTGAATAAAATAATAAAATAAAGTAGAAAGATTTTCTTGTGTATTTTAGAGTTGAGTGGAGGGAGGTTGGATTTTTAGAAATATCAAAGAAACTTAGAGCCTATCCGTAAGCCCGTATCGTTCGAATCTCAATAATGGAGTTTGGGGTTCGAATCAGTTTTTTCTCTCTTCATTTAACAGTCGGTGTTTGGCTTGGCTTGGCTTACCCACGAAGAAATTGTTCGACTTCTTCTCTGGGTTTCTTGAGGAGTAAGAAAGTTTCGAGGAATTAAATGCTAAAATATTTCTTATTTTACATCTAAAATTAGACTGCCACGTCCCTGAAAGTGACGCTCCAAATCCTCCCATTGGTTTTCTTTGGGTTATACCATTTCAAATTCAAACTGTTGAAAGTAAAAACATCAAAATTAAAATACAGAAAATTATTTATTTATTTGAAATTCATATTCATTGAAGTTATAATATAAAATTCTTACTATAACCTAATCTTTTTTTGCAAAGGTATTGTAACCTAATCATGGTTAGGTACTTTTTGTTTCCATTTCAATCTTTCAGTTAGATATTGACTTTTTTGCTATGATCTTACAACCATGATGTTCATGAGATTCACCAAGTCTTTTAAGTGATATTATTGGACTAATCTTTTGATGGAAAATTTCATTTAGGACTCCTATATTGCACAAAAAATACACCCCTAATTATCATATAGCTTACAAATTAGGACCCATCCATGTAGGAAAAATACACTCCCAATTCCATCTACACTCCTAATTCCATATAGCTTATGAATAGACAGAATGTATTAAATGTGTAATTTAACCTTAAAAAAAAACCTAAAAACAACTCCTTTATGAAAACATACATTCACGCCATCAACTCAAATCCACTACCTATTCCTCAGTCATCACGTTGTAATATTACAATGAAAATAAAATGAAAAAAATAAAAAAAGGCCGAGTTAAGAAATGGAATTTTGTTGTTGAGTTGCAAGAAGAATCTCCCTCTCAACCATTTCGAACATGACTTTAAGTCGATGTTCAAACTCCTCAGCTATGTTCCGAGCGATCTTCTGCTGAATATTGACGTTTTTAAGCCATGTGATTCCATAGAAAGCCTTGCACTTGCAAGCATCTTTAGCCAGCACAGAATCCTCGAAACAATACCTAAAATGAATCTGCAGAATATCAGAAAAAGGGTCAGCAGAAATCATCATTGACGTCCTAAGAAGAAAAGAACACAGCAAGACGAGGTGAGTCGATTTATCTTCACATACACGAAAATGATCGCCAAACGGGACGTCGTGCAAGCTCATGACCTCGTTTAGTACCCATTCTTCTTCAACACTGCCTGCTGCCATGGGATGTTTTTGCTGAATACATGTGACTCTACCTTCAAAGATTGAGATGCTGTGATTGAATTGGTAAGAAATGCATCTTTGAAAGATATCAGGTCTCACGAATTCCCACGGTGTAGTTGAGTAGTTTAGGCAGCCAGATTTTTCCATCACTCTGTGCTCTAGCTCGCCCCCCTCAAAAAAGTCCATCAGTGATTTTATCTGCATACATTGTGGCAAAAATGAGACCTTCAACCAACTCATTATCTACTTCCTAGTAATGTCAGGCTCAGGCAATAGGTATTGAAGCTAAAGCAGAATCATCTTGTTGGACCTTGAGTTTGTTTCAAGCTTCAAAAGATGCTACAAAGAAACTATAAAACCAGCCACCCACATTTAGAGGAAGTTCTGCAACGTATAACTTTGACATCTTTGTATCTTCTATATCCAAAAAATATTCCACATCCTCCACCAAAACTGACCTTTCTTCGGAATCTTTCTGCGGTTCAGCAACCTGTGCCTTCTGATCGAGGGTTGATGTTCTTGTTCTCCACATTCCCATAATTGTCCTGCCAAAGATGAATCGCAGTAGCTTTAACAACTGTGAAAGTAAGTTCCAATCCACGACACGGTATGACAGAAATATGTATAATTACCTGCTGGCTACATTGAACGAAACAAATGACTGCAGGTAAAATATGAGCCTGCCCTGTTCATCTTCAGACTTTGCACCATGACTCGCTTCAAGACCTCGGCCTTTTTTAAGAATTATTACTAATGATGGGCTACCCAAAGAGGATAAGGAGGGGTGAAGTACTTGAATGTCTTCAATGTCCTCCCAGAGAAAGAAAAATTTTGTTTTCTGTCCAAAGAAATTGGCATAAAACCCAATAATTCTGGCAGATAGAAATAGTCTCCCCTGCACCACAGAATCATAAGCAACCTGATCGTTACAATAGACCAGATAGAAGTTCTAGTAAGGGTGTTAAGAGCAAGCAAATGAAAGATATACAGATGATATTATCTATCAAGTCAGAAGAACACTTTGTTTTTAAATTCTTAAAGACCTACAGAATATAATTGAGGTTCTATCAGAATCTTTAGATTAAGAGCAATTTGCGGCCCTCATATGAGAATAGATAGAGGTTCATGCGCAAATTGTTCTTATTAATTCCCCATTTTTATTGTGAAATCATCAGAAACTTGAATGGCAAGTTGGCAACCATATTATGTACCTGGAGAAGCATTTTTCTTTTCAAGGAGCATGTGAAGTCGCTGACAAGAAATTCTTCCGCTGGCAAGCCGAAAAGTTTTTGAAATGTTGAATTCCTGTAAGGTGATCTGGGATGCAGCTATAAAACACCCAAGAAAGAAGTGAGCCAAAGTCCACCATTGAAGTAACCAGACCAGCTTAGAGGTTCAAGATCAGAATCCTCAACAACTAAATGTCACAATAAAATGAAAGATAGCTATTTGTATTTCACAATAGCAAAATGGAAGTGGTCTGCATCTTTTTGACAATTGAACAACCACGGGAAGGAAAAGAAGTGTTTAGAAATGCACCTACCTTCTTCCCAACCTCCTTTCCCTTCTTAGACAAGTACTGTCTAATTGTTTCAACTCCATCGGTTTTGTCCAAAAAGATTCTCAAGTGTAACTTTGACTGAGAAGACTGAGCCAGCTTCCCCTCGAGGGGAACCCATATATCTGCAAGTTCGGTTGATTTATATTTTAGGAAATTAATCTCTGCATGCCCAAGCGAGGTAGCCTGGTCAAATGGACCATCAAAGTCAAAAACCTCCACATATAATACTGATGGTGGTTCCTTCATAGCATCAAACTCAAGTATCTCTGCATATTAGAATAAAATTTGGTTTAGTTAACAAGCCTGTAAATTTTTAGTATTGAGATGAAAAATCACGTGATAAATCAGAACCTTATGTGATATTAATCACAAATCTTTTTAGTCAGATCGCTTGCAGCAGAAAATTAAATCAAGAAACTATCCATGTTGTGTTGAGAATGCAAGAATTCCCAGCCTTAATAATTGCCAACAAGGAGGGGACAAAAATATTTTACCATTCCATTGAGGCTCATGAGTTTGCAGCTCGACGGAGCTTGTTCTTTTTTTACCATTGCATGTAAAAACCACGCAAGGGTCTGAGGATCCAGAAGAACCCAAAGATGAAATGTTGACACCTTCTATTAGAGCTATAGTTAGGATCCACCCCTCTCCTTGGCCTTTGACCCCATGGTCATTTCCTACAAACATGAAAAGCAGTAGACATATTACACAAAATTTTAGGTAAACTAGCTAACTATTGCCAAATGATAGGAGTATTATTAATTCATCAACATTAATAAGAGATGTATACTTGCTAGAAGTTAGTTTCTTGTACCTCTTCTTAACCTAGCTTGAATGAAATGTGAGACCATGTTATAAACACGTTCCAGCTGAAGGACTAAGATTCCACCAGCAACGAGTTCTCCTAAACTATCTGGCAAATCCAATCCAGCGAATTCCAAGCCTTGGATTGTTTTGGGCTTAGAAAATATAATGTGCACCAATAAGTACAGCAGCATGAAAATGGTTGAAATTACAGTGAAGTTCCAGAAGTAATGGCAGGCCAATTCAAAATCTGATTGGTGGTCGCTTTCAGAAGTTGATAACGCATGATCATCCTTGTTTGATAACTCTGTAGAATTCGGTATTTTAAAATGCTGTGCCAGCAAATTAGTTAAGTGGGCGGAACTCTCCTCCAGTCCCTGTCGAGCTCCTCTTTCGATCATGCCTTTCATCATAGTACTATGGAGGAAGTTTATACCCCAGGAGACTACGAGATGAGAAGTCTCCTCTCCAGAAATTAGCTCGGGGCCAGGCATTATCTTGTAAAGCAACTCAACGTTGAATGCATTACCAAAGGGAACTTCAGGTGTACTTACATTTACCAAGACAGAAAATTCCCATCCATCCCCTTTTATATAGGTCTGCTCCTCCGTGGCTTTAATAGCTCCGACAACCTTTGTTGCAGATTTTCTGTAAGAAATAATCCGTGATAGACAAGACACATCCCCTGGCTTCCAAGACCAATTTCCTTCTTCTAAATTTGTTGTTCCCTGATGCTCTGCTAGTTCCCTCTTGAAGTCTGAACCCGGGGAAAATAGAACTTTGTTCAAATCACCAGGCAAAACTACATAAATCTGATCGATAAGAATGCCGCCCGATAGATTCTCAGGCATTTCCTGTTCGTTGCTCCTGGACTGCAGTGCTGTCATAGCTTCGTCAAAGCTACATTCGGAAGGGTGCCCATCTATGCACTCTTCATTGTCAGACACGACACTTGATAGCTCCCAAGAACTATCTGTTCTTGTATCCTCGTCACTCTTATGGAACAGCCTCTCCAAACGGCCCACAATAGACTTCTTGTTACGTTTCCCTTTGACACGCTTGCTGCATGAAGATTTGGCGCCAATCAAATCTTGTGAAGTTACAAACGAGTCTTCCAATTGTTTAGAATTAGCAACACTTGATTGGTTAAGTGAACTGCCCTTTCCAAGTAACGAGACAATTAGAAGCACTTTCCCTGCATAAAAATTTGCCAAAGAGCTTATGACCGAGATACAGTAATCATCGGAAATACAGATCATCTGAAACCGCAATTGAACTTTCTTATCTTATCATAGCAATAGAGCAAATCCAAACGTAATATTCTTACTAGTTTTCTTGGAAGTAATGTTTTGAAACCGTCATTGCATAGAGTTAAAAAGAAGATACTATTTCTCAACAATACAGAAGTTCCGGTACACTTCCTCGCATCTTCAGACACAAATTTGAAGTTCGATTCTATTTCCAATTCCAACTTATTCAAACTTATGTACAAAATTTTAGAATCAACGAGAGAATGGAAGAAACAAAGAAACTCACCGGCGACTTCACTGACGAATTTCTCGGTTTTAGACCTTCGCACGTCAAACCAAGTGGGCGGCAAGGTATGTGAATCCTCAGCAGCAACGGACCATATCGGAATCCGAAACCGACCAATCAAACCCGATTCGCCATGGAAGAAGGTGGATTCATCACTGTGCTCATAAACAGAAACGATTAGTTCCTCATGGACATCACGGAACTTGAAAACGAACTCCTCATTCCAAACAGGATTGGAACTATTTCTGATAATCCGCGTCTTGGCCTTACGCCTCCCGACCCGAAGCTTCGCGAACGAGTCCTTCACATGCAACTCCTTAGCCTCCAGTACATACACATACAGCTTCATAGCCGATTAAACTCTCAAATTTTCCGCAAGAAATGGGAAATTGGCGCAAATGGGGTTTGAAAGCAGTGAAGATTGGGCAGAGGGGTGGGCTGATAATACTGCAGTCGGTACGGCGGGGGATATTGTAGAGCGGCCATTGCAAGACGTGGAGGATGTGAGAAGGAGACACGAGGAGGAAGGAAGTGGAAAAATTTTGTAATGGCGTGTGGAGAGTCGGTTGGATTGGTGATTGCGTTCGAAATATTCTGCAATCTTCTCAATTTGGTTCAGTGATAATTCGTTGTGGTTGCATTTCCCAATGGGAAACACGTATGGAATCAAATTCTGTTTGCTTTCTTTTTCTTTTCCTTCCTGATTGAGAAATACAATGATTTATTTTTTTTGTGGGAATGTAGCTTTTCACGTGCCTAAACAAAATAAATAATAAGAAAATCTCATTTGGCTCCCTGAGGGTTAACAACAATCTTTGCTGCCATTAAATATTTAAATTAATTTCTACTTTTACATTTTTTTTCCTTAATTGTTAAATATTTAATATGAGTAAATAAAAAGTTGCTTCTTATGAGCAGAGAATCAGGCATAGCCATTAGTATTTAAAAAAGGACAGCAATACATACTTTTCTTTTTAATTCAATGACATTGAATATTGGAATACCTTTTAGTCAATAATATATATTTAGACTATACTGTGACAATGAGATTTAGTTCTTTGAGATATACCACGACTTTTTGTAAATTTTTTTCTTTTTTTTTCAGATTTATATTTCACCCTAATTTATTGTGTGAAAGTATAACTAAGTGTTGGAGCACGATTAACTTTTCTACATATGAGGGCATAATATTATTCACTTTAACCATAAAGATCCCTTAACTTTACTTTTGGTTGTACACGACTGATAAAACTCAATCACACATATCACACTATGATTACATACCCTTTCAAGACTCAACACCTATTTGTGCGGCAGTCGTGGGCTAAGTCATGGGCATGACTCCGATACTATTTGTAAGGGAACAACGAACCCTCCACATTTCAACGTGAAATTGTCTATTTTGAGTATAAAGTCTTTATGATCTTACTTTTAATTTCACATAAAAAGTTTCATACCAATATTATTCTTACTTAGTCACTTTTGGGACTTCAATCACACTTCTAACACTAAAATGATGCCTAGAATTCGTTCAAATTTATTATCCATCAAAATAATAAGTTTTATGTTTTCTCCCATAATAATAACAAAACCAACAACAACTAAATATATATTTCACTATCTAATGTTTTTTTTCCTCAATCAGATATTATTATTTAAAAAGTTCAATTCAGTATGTTTTAATATATTTCAATTACACCCTCAATATTTACTAATAATTAAGTTGTATTGCATGATATATATTAAGTTTGTGATAACAGTAGGAAAAAATAAAAAGTCAAAACGTACTTAGCTCAGGGTAATTATATATTTCAATCGAGATATAGATAATACTCAAACAATAAGAAAAAACAAAAAGATATATAAAAACTAATCCAGAGATTAAAATAGACAGGCTAATATTTAAACTCTGATTTCTATTAAAGTCAATTGTCAAAGGTATTCATCCGTGGATTTAATCGAGCTTGCGATAAGCGTAAATTGGGCGGGGTCAAAAGTCGATCCACGATTAAGACAGAAGCAAACCAGCTACCAAACACGACGCTGGAGATTTGAGTATTGTTCTGCAACTGAGCCCGTTCGCCTCCCTCAAGCTTCAAGCTCCGGCGAGAGAAATGCTGCAGTTTCCGGCTTTCATGACCCAGTACCCCTGGTCTACAAGGACAATTCCGACGTCGTTTTTACTGCCATCCCAGTGGCCCCAACCCCAAAACGAAGAGCTACTGCTCGCCATGGAAGAGTCTGATTTTGAAGAAAAGGTACTTTCCAGTCTCGTTTGAAAAACCCTATTGTTCTATCTTTTGTTTCAACAGTCCCCTGATTTGACGTGGGAAATGCGAACTGATGGCAACTAAAATGTCTTGAATGTCGATTTTAGTTTAATTACGGCATATTGTGAATTTCTCGATGCGTGCCGGCTTTTGATTCTGATCGTTTTGGATAATTTTCGGAAGTAGTTTTGTGCTTTAGTTGTACAAACATCGTATGAAAATTTCAAGGAGATGCAATTGAAATTAATACAATAAAAATTATATAATCTGACCATTCTGGGAGATCGTATTATTTTACTTTCTAACCAGTGGGAACTGGGAAGAGACTGTTTTTGAATGAGATCTAAGTAGTAAGTATATATTGTAGGGTTTTCATCTTTCTCAATTGCATCTTAAACAGTTTTACCTTGGCTGCCTCTTTGATTATTTGGTTTTTGAGGAGTTCGCTACTATGAACACTGAAAGTTGGACCGAATCGGTGTTAATAACTTCTTCATCAACATTTCTTCAATTGAGTTCTGGTTCAATAATTTTGATTGTTAGATAACACTGAAAGTTTGATTATTTGTTCCAGAGCACGATCTGTTACCACTAGTGTCATAGAATTAGCTTGAATACGATCTTTTTTCTAAACCTTGTGTGGTTCATACACAAAGAAGAGTGCTTGGAATTGTGTAACTTGAGATTGAGCAACCGATATCGATGTTTTGCTTATTCTGAACTGTGGGTTGTTAATCTCAAAGGCTACATCAACCCAAACTTTTATAGCATTATCTTTATATTACCAACTACACGAACTCATATTCTATAACTCATTTCGCTGTACAATTCAAACACAGATTACACAAGTCCAACTTTCCTAACTCCAAATTTCATAAACCCAAGCCAAAAATCTCTTAAAAGGCTTAGCCCTACTTGTTCTGTAGGGATGTAGCTTTTACTTGTTCTTATTAGTTATTAGTTAGTGGCGTTATGGTAATTAGTTAGGGGTGAGTTGTTATAAATAGAAGTAGTAGGGAGAGAGGGAATACATCTTTTGGGAAATAGTTTATGGTGAAGAACTTAGCATAGTTCTCTTTGGGAGAGATAGCCCTCTTGAAAGGATATTGATATTGTAACAACGACGTAACGTCTTTTGATATTGCAATATAATTACCTAGTTTTTCTTTAGTTTATTTAGGATCCTAACATATTCTTAATGTCGATCATGTTTACTTGATGTGTTATTCTGCAATGTCACCATTACTTTTCCCTCTTTGTTGTGTGCGAAAAGCGTGGTGGTGATTATGCTCTCATTCAACTGGTCTCCCACAGCCTCAGACGAAGAAGAAGAGAAGGGCTTCCGCTCTCTCTCTTTTATTAATTCAATTGGATCCCGACCCCGACCCCGACCCCGACCCCATCCCTGTGTCGGAGTAGAATGAACTACACAATTCTCTTTGTGATCTATCATCTATTGCAATTTCATTAGTGCCCTTTAGGTACCTTTTGGCCTTTGCTTCCTCCTCTCACTTGCGTTTACTGTTATTACAGTGCAATGAAATCAGGAAGACAAACAGCAACCTGGTGGTCATTGGAAAAATGAGCGCTGACAATGATAAGGAAGATATAGAGGCAGAAGATGACGATGCTGACAATGGTGAGGAATCTGAGGCTGAAGAATTTGAGCAGGAAACTGCTTAAAGCTTACAATCACTCTGCCATCTTTATGGCCTTTCCTGTCTTTGAGATCCTCAATTTGCTTCTGTATTTACTTCAAAACATATAAATTTTTTTTTTAACCGTTTCAATCTACCACTTTAGAAAATGAGAGTTATCCCATCCCTATCCCTGCATGTGTTGAACTAACAAATAGAAAAAAAGAGTTAAAAGATTGTTAACTGATATAACTAACCACTTTCGAAATGCCTCTCGAGGCCAGGTTAATTTGGTTGGCAAATATAACTAACCTCCACTTCTTTTTTTTAGTACAATGTATAGGAGTGGAGATCGAACTCACAAACTCTTTGTTTGAGATATATGTCAGTTAACGCTGAGTTACGCTCGCTTTGGCTAACACCCTCTTCTTTGGTTCATTTTGAATCTTCAATTTTATTTGGCCTTTTTGGAAGTATAGCATTACAAAAGTGGAAATGAAGATTTCGGAGGCTACCGATTTCTTAACCAATTAAACTCTAGGTCCAACTTCAAGTTAGTCACCTTTTTATATTAAAAGTTGTATTTTTTTTGCTTAATTTGCTTTATGACTAAGTGAATTTAATTCTTTTAAGTTTTAAAAACCATGAAGTTTTTAACAGTGATTTAAGTACACAGTAATATTATATCATATAATTCAGTTGATGAAAATATTTTAGAGCGGTTATATGGTTCTTAGATAGAGGATAAACTATTTTAAAAAATAGTTTCCCATACAAATCCTAATATATCAAAAATATCAAGTATCTGCAGTGTCTCACTTGGACATTACTTTGGTGCTTTGCCTTTTATTTTACCAAAAATATTTAAGTAGATAATTGTTATCATTTATATATCTAGATTACCTCTTTTTCACAAATGTATAAATATTTGTACTGGAATTGAGGATCCTTTCTAACCATAATGTTATACTTACCACCATTAAAATGGTAGCTTTTTTTTATTCTTTTGAGAAACTAAAAAGTTATCTCTTCTGCTCATAAAAAAAATAAAAAATTTAATGATAATCGTCAGTCAGTAAGATAATCAGTAAGTGATACGTGCTGATCTATAAGTTCTTTTAACTATTATTCTTTTTTCACTATTTTTTTCGAGGATAACCAGAAATAGTTTTTTTTTTTTTTGAAGATAAAACCAGAAATAATTAATGCTTTGAAAAAAAAAAAGAAAAAAAGAGTTCACCAAACTCTTGGGCTTGGGCCGAGTTGTGATAATCTCGTCACCAATGGGCTTTCATCTAAGACGTAAGGACAAGCCCAAAGCGCCGTAGAGGCAGTCTCCGTCCTCAGTCTTATAAACTCCTACCAAACCCTAATTCTCACTTCCTCTTCTCGCCGCTCCCTCCAACTCCCGAAACCTAATTCTCCACCAGTTGCAGACCAAATGACGACCCGCTTCAAGAAGAACCGGAAGAAGCGCGGTCACGTGAGCGCCGGCCATGGTCGTATCGGCAAGCACCGCAAGCATCCTGGTGGTCGTGGTAACGCCGGAGGTATGCACCACCACAGAATCCTCTTCGACAAATACCATCCTGGTTATTTCGGAAAGGTTGGGATGAGGTACTTCCACAAGCTCCGAAACAAATTCTACTGCCCCATTGTTAACGTCGACAAGCTCTGGTCCCTGGTTCCCCAGGAAGTGAAGGACAAGGCTTCCAAGGATAATGTCCCTTTGATTGATGTTACCCAGTTCGGATATTTCAAAGTTTTGGGCAAAGGGGTTATGCCGGAGAACCAGCCCGTCGTTGTGAAAGCCAAGCTCATCTCCAAAATTGCGGAGAAGAAGATCAAAGAGAATGGTGGTGCGGTTGTCCTTACGGCTTAGGGTTTATTGGGTAATTGTTAGTCATGGTTTTTTTAGTATTAGTTTTGATTATTGCTGTGCCGTTCTTCCAAGTATCGGATTAATGTTATCAAACGTTGTGTTTCAGTTTTCATGACCATGAACTCAGTCGATTTTGAATGTGTTTCTTGAATTACCATTTTACTTGAAATGTTATACATTGTTAATTTTGCTAGTTCCGTCGGTTTTGGTTCTTATTATTATAATCTCTAAATTTTGAGAATACCCCTTGCATTTTTGTTGGATCTTATCCGGCTCACTGTAGATGCTAGGTTGTCTCCTTGGAAAAGAGTCCAATTTCCTCCAAAGAGATCCGCTGCTCTGTATGGTTTCTCTTTCTAGCAGCAACAACTGGATTCTTTATTTTGTCCATGTTATTTATAATTAACTTAATTTTCATCCTCAAACTTGTGAGATTTGAAAACAGTTGGATGATTTTAAGTTATTACTACCTCTATGCAAAAGTATTCATGGAGCTGCATAATCATGGTTCACTTTTCGGTTGCAAAGTCTGTTATCATGTCCTATTCCTAATCCTCCCTACGAGAAGATTTCTAATACAGTTTTTCGAACTACAACTTCTTAACTTTCGAAGGGCCACAAATTAGACTGGGATTTTATGTAGGTAATTTTTTTTGTATGTGGCTGTTCTGCTCAATATCTATCCATTCGGTTTTAAATGTATCCACCATGCAGATCCCTGTGGAAGAAGGGAGAAATGAATGTAAGTTCAGTTTGGTATGACTACAGAAACTACTGTTTATATCTGGCAGCCTGGTTTCTTTTGAAGACTCATCATATTTTTTACCTTGTATATGGAATGATTCATCTCTGTTTTGCAACTACTTCTGAAAACTTCTCCATTTTCAGGCATTTCCCGTAGCTGCACTGTGATAATGTAACCCATTTTTCTCTTTATGCTCAAAATCTGTAGCTGCAAGTATTCTTTGTAGTTTCTTTGGAAAGAGCCCTCCAAAGAAACGAGAATGATATTTCTTGAATGGTATCTGTTCTATAGGTTATATATCTTAGTTGTCGAGTTCTAAAATTATACAAAGCTTCATTTCTTTCCCTACAATTACCCTGAGGAGGTATTATCTTGGAAGCAAAACCATTAGAGCGTTTCAAATCATTGACTTTATTTGATCAGATCAATAAGTTGCATATAGCAATGTTGTGTGCACACAACAACTTGATTATCTAATGACTTAAATATGAGATGTCGACCTATACAACAATTTGGATCGAATTTTGGAGCTCGATAATATAATGTTTGTAACAATGAAGCTGCTGTATGTAACATCCATTGACTACTATTTCAAAGGTGGGCACTTGAATGTGTCGGTATTTCAAAGGTTATTGTTATATTTTTTTTGTTTGGATTGTAAATTACTGTGTTTATTGCGTGAGAAAATGGTAGAACTAAACGGGCATGAAAGTGAGACATTTGAAAATTTCATATTACAATTAAGAGATTGTGAGACATGCGAACATTTTCATATTACAATTAAAAGTTATGAATCTGTACATGTTGAATTACAAAGAAATCTCAAATTTTGACTAATAATAAAAGGGTATGATAATTTTACCAATGTTTATATCTAGATCTTCCAATGTTTCTATACTCTCTTTCAATACCAACCAATTGCATTTTTTTTGGTTGCTATATGTCTACATTGAGAGGACACGAAGATATTTTTGGGTGAAATATTGTAGAATCTAAAACTTATTAAAAAAGAAAAAGCATTTTTAGTTTACTACTTTAAAAAATGATGAGTTTGACGAAGTAGCCAAACAAGAAAGTACCATGTTGGATTCCAAGATTCTTTGTTTGTGCATGAAATTATATTGATTTTCTGTATCTTCTCGTAAAGAGCTCATTTTGTTTAGTGGGCGACGGAGGAAGCACACAGACAGTGCCTCGCTGTCGACTGTCACTGGTTCCGCCGTGATTCTTCCCGAAGAATGTCTGTCTTTCTATCAAAACCCAAATCAATTCTCCAAACCCCACATTCTCCACCAGAAATTTCACTACTTTTTCCAATCAAAGTTCCTATCTTTGATCAAGAAATCATTTTTATGGAAATGTAGATCATGGGTTTTGGAGAATCTAATCTGAATTTCATTTCCAAGTTCATTCCCCAATCCCCACCCAAGTCGTTGACTGGTCAACTTCTGGCCATTTCTTCACGTCTGCTTTTTCTAACCAAAGTGTCCTTTTTTTGCGACTAAATGCCAACAACACGGTGGTGAGGTGAAGAAATCAACTCGAGAGAGAGAGAGAGCAAAGAGATACATTGACCCATTACGCCAATTCCTCCAATTCAAAAGACTTTACATTCAATTCGTCAGAAAACGAACCGAAAAAAGGAAAAAAGTTGCAAAAGTTTCACAGGGACCTCTGCTTTGGCTCTGAAATAAAGGGGAAGAAAGACTGTAACAACTTGTTACTTGGTTTCTTTCTTGTGCTGTAATGGCTGCCGCGGCTTCTCCTACTGGTGAAGAAGGAGACATTCTCCAAGAGCTCACACTTCCGATTCTGTTAGCGGACAGAATTCTGAAACTGGCCCAAGACGCTGTTTCTTCGAGGCAAGAATGCGTTGACCTAGCCAACCAAGTCGACAATCTCTCCGGCATGCTCCGAACCACCGTCCGGCTAGTCACCACCACCCCGCCGCCGCTGTACGAGCGCCCCATCCGCCGGATTGTGGCCGACGTCTCGAAGAATCTGGACCGTGCTCTGAACTTCGCCCGCAAGAGCCGCCACAGCGGGTTCCTCCGCCAAGTGTTCTCCATGACCACCATCGCCGATTTCCGGAAAGTCTCCAGTCTTCTCGAGTCTTCCATTGGCGACATGAAGTGGCTGCTCTCAATCTTCGATTCCGATGGCACCGTGGGGCTCCCTCCGATTGCGAGCAACGACCCGATTCTGGCTTATATTTGGAGCAGTATCGCCACAATCCAAATGGGTCCGATTAAGAGCCGGGTCGAGGCGGCCAATCAGCTGAGTCTTCATGCTCAGGGCAGTGATCGGAACAAAAAAATCATCGTGGAAGAAGGTGGGGTTCTGCCGCTGCTTAAATTGCTTAGGGATTTCGCCTCCCCCGATGCCCAAATTGCCGCGGCTAATGTTCTCATCAGTGTCGCTACTGATTCCGAAAGGGTTACGTCGATTGTGGATATTCTTGGGGTTCCGATTATTGTTCAGGTTCTTAACGATTCCCCCATGAGGGTTCAGATTGTGGTGGCGAATTTGGTGTCGGAAATGGCGGAACTTTGTCCTCTTGCTCAGGAGGAGTTCGCTAGAGAGAATGTTACTAAACCCCTGGTTACTTGTTTGTCCATTGATATGGTTTTGGATGATCCTAAGGTTCAATTGGGGAAGACGAGTTTTCATTCTCTTGTTGAGATTAATAAGGAGCTCACTGGGAAAGCTTCAAAGAGTTCACAGGCTTCTTCTAATTCGTCTTCCTCACACCACAGGAAGGAGAAAGAGGTTGAGAGCTCTGAAATGAAGCTCCAGCTTAAGGTGAATTGTGCTGAGGCTCTGTGGAGACTCTCTAAAGGGAGCTTAACGAATAGCAGAAAAATCACCGAGACGAAAGGGTTGCTCTGTTTGGCTAAGATTATTGAGAATGAAGAAGGGGAGTTGCAGTTCAATTGCTTGATGACAGTGATGGAGGTAACAGCAGTTGCAGAATCCAAGCCAGACCTCAGACACGCCGCCTTTAAGATCACTTCACCGGCTGCAAAAGCGGTTCTGGATCAACTTTCAAGAATGATTCAGGACAGCCATCCGGGATTGCAAATTCCTGCGATCAAATCGATTGGTTCTCTTGCTAGGATTTTTCCCGCGAAGGAAACACGGATTGTCAGTCTTTTGGTTTCGCAGATGGGGAGTAGGGACATGGGTGTGGCCATTGAAGCTGTGGTTGCATTGGGGAAGTTTGCCTGCCCTGAAAATTATAACTGTGTGGCGCATTCGAAGTCGATTATCGAGTTTGATGGCATTCCTCCTCTAATGAGACTTTTTAAACTAAATGATCTGGCTCAAGTGCCTGGCCTGATGCTGCTATGTTACCTTGCACTGAATGCTGGGAATAGCAAGGCTCTAGAGCAGGCTCGTGCCTTGAACGCGATTGAGGGGATGGCTCGTTCTGTTTTACCTCAACATCCCGACTTGTATGAGCTGTTTGCCAAAGCCATACACCACCTTACTCTTTATCAGGCCGGAGCTCATCATATCCACAGGCACAGTTTATCCCCATAAGCTTATTTTTATTTCAAGTTAGCTCTCGAAAGTAACTTAACGAGCAATGTTGTTGACAATTAAAACAAAATTGGAGGGTAACAATCTGAGACAAGTCGGCTATGGTCCACATAGAACTCTGACTGCACGAGCCGCATAGTTAATGGCCCGAGGTAGTGACCAAGACAGCATATTGAAGGGCGGTTTTCACTTGATGAAACAACGTATTGCTGGTAGGACTCTTAACTTGCTGGCTCTTGCTTTCTGATTCTTGTTCAGTTACACAAAAACAAGGAAACAAAAAGGAAAGGTTCGATTACATAAGGAGCCAATAGCCGCTTTGGGATAATTGTTTAGATTTGTTCCCTCTAATGTCTCTCAAGTCTTGATTACTTTGTAGGTTGCTGGTCTGAGTGAATATATTTATTGGTAGCTGGTAATATTGGTTTACTTCTAGTGTTTCATTCTTGTTTATAGTCCAAAATTTGTGCAGCTTTTCAGTGCCTTTCTTCTTCCATTTATACCCATTAAGAAGTCACTAGCATTATTAACCATCTAGCTTAGCATATTCGTGGACGCAAATTTCAAAGAAACATGGAGCCACCAGTTTCTGTTTCAATCTCTTGATAAAGAAGTCTGATGTGCCATTACCGCTATATCTATGGACACATCAAATCCGGATTGATGTCGATTTTCGTCCAGTCGCCTGGATGCTGTTTACAGCTTTTCAGGTTTTTGTTAAAAATTCATACAAGTAAAAAGCAACAATAGTATCACAGCAACAATAGTATCACAGAATATGTATTGTCTTTGATAATGTATTACTTGAGAAATGTAGGTGACATTGCAGGCTCCACAGCCGTTTCTTTCGATCCTCATGCTTTTGTTTCATCTCCCTCAGTTACTGTTATTACACTGTAGTTCATGATTCCTTATGCGTAATTGTCGGGCAGGCATTCGTTGAATTGTTGTTTCATCACATCACTACTTTAGTAGCATTCATTCTAGGAAGTTCAGAAGGAAATGAACACATCACACTAGATGTCATGTTACATCTGCAGTCAATTGCTTTAAACATGTTCTCAAGTATCTTCAATAGTTACACTGTAGAAATGTTGAATAGAGGATAATAACATTGCTTTGTCCCATGTTACTAAACCCGGAAAGATCAGTTCCTCCGACATCCGAGCGCAAATACAGCGATAGAAGCAGGATAACGAGCTCTGTTTGTGCAGTACTCTTGCAATGGGGCCTAGTAAAAGGAAGTTCTTAATGAATTGTGATTATAGGTACAACGTTTATCTTAAGTTACTTGTTCTTTTGGCTACTTCAGGTTTTAGGCATAGAGGCAATTACCCAGGATGATTTGCTTCTATAGTTTTTTCTCTCTTGATTTCTCTTGCTTGAGTCATTTCTGACTGCGACCGAGTGACCTTCGGTTAAAGCGTAATCGATGTGAATTTTGCTTGGTTATTGGACAAACTTTCTGCTGAAATTTGACTCCTACAAGATCTGTAGATTTTGCAGGTTCCCTATTTTCAATAGATTGAGACAGGAAAAGAGAGCTACACAAAGTTCTTTCTAGCATCAGGTGTCAACTGCAAGCCAAAGTTAATGAAGAATTTGAAGCAAAACTTCTGGTTATACCTAACTTTGTTAAATTCAAAGTATTGACTTCTACACCAACTGAATCTTTACTCGTACTAATGCATCGCTAGTATTCCTTTAAATGTCTTTTCTTTCTTGTAAATTATTGATGATATGAATCAGTAGATGCATCGGAACATTCTTATTAGTTTTGCGTAATCTTACCGCTCTCATAATTCAAACTTTAGATATTGACTCTATACAATGAGTTGAACAATGATTGCTCATATCTTTGAGCACAAGTGTTATAAAGTTTTGGTATAGCTTTCATATTAAGAAAGCGTTTTTTTCCCTTTCGCTTTGATGTTTCTCGTCATCGTGGTTGGAGATGGCATCTCACCGAGATTCTCCGACGGTGGAGATGAGCGTGTTTGTTTGAAAATCTGGGAGCTCTATGTTGGATTGAAATCTCACCCTTTTTTATTTCTTTCACATTTTCAATGCAATGATTTACCAAAATGCAAAAGGAGATGGAGGCCAACGGTTTCTCCACCATTTCTTCAAGTTTCTCTTCTGCTAGATAAAGCAACCTCCTTAAGAACTCACATTTTCAATGAGAAGAACAAGAATAAGAAATTAAATGGACAGAAGTAGACGATTAATATATTTTTAAATGAAATAAATCTTAAACTATAATTTAAGTAAAATAAAATAAATCTACTTTTAAGTGAAATAAATATTCAATTAAAATTTACCATGTTTAATTCAACAAATGTTGTTTGAAATGTCAATATATATGATGAGCTAAAAGCAGGCAAAGATCTTTGGCCGCAAAAGAGAAGAAATGTTTTCCTTACTTTTGGAAAGGAAGCCAAAAAAAAAAAATGATTTAATAAACGTTTGTAGATAAAGTTTGCTTTTTCTTTTTCCGCCGATGTTTAGAATCTTAGATTAAAGTTTCAACTTTTTTCTTTTTCCCCAAATGTTTTCCCAGATGTTATTGGTATTTGAACTTGTATGCATTATATTTTGGATGTCTCGTATAATATCAATATTTTCTTAATCTCATCAAAATATATATAACATAATATTGCTAATATACCAAAGATATATAAACCAATTTTCAATATTTTCTTAATCCCAATTGTTATAAGTAGGTTCATAGCCTGCCACGCGGATCAATCATCGAGAAACAGTTGTTCAGACCATATCTTGGACAAGTTGAGGATGAAGCGAGATTGGTAGAATCATCTGAGGGTCTGATGGAAGCCTGATTCAATGTCGATTTAGGGAGGGTGGATGTCCCTGGCTAAAAATCCACCAACATTAGATATGAGTGTCAAGGTGGCAGTGCCAAGCTACACAAAACTTTCCTATAAAAATGTGGAGTCCCTCGTTAATATCTACACAACCTAAGGAAGCTCGCACAATACCAATTTGGATTAAATTCTAACTTAAGTTTCAGAGTGTACGTGGTTGGGCACCACACTAGTGCAAGGTTTGATGTGTAAGTATACTTAGTTCAACTGATCACACGCCCACGTCAGATATGAAGCTAACGTGTCATCTCGTCTAAATTGTGCATATTAATACTAGTCACATCACGATACAATACAATCTAGTTGATTAAAAAATTTGAAAAACCGAAATTTCTACTTTGTCAAAAGAAAAAGAAAAGGAGAAAAAAGAAAATCTAAGGCATATCCCATCTAAACTAATGTTGGGTCCATCTCTTAAAGTCAATAATAATACAAAATAATTATACACATTAGAAAGACAAATTTGTACATTAGTGACTAGTGGGTTAAACTTAAAATAAATATTTTGCATGTGGGTATTTAAAAAATGAAAAGAGAGAGAGAGAAAAAAAAAACAAGCAAAGTAATAATTATAAAAAGGAAAAAAAAAAAAAGCAAAGTAAAAGGTTGTATTGAATGGAAAGAAAGAGGGGGAAATGACATAAGAGTTTGATCAGCCTTAACTAATTAAGTGGCGATTTGATTTAATTAGCTGATTGACTTATGAATTAGCTGTTAATCATGTCGGATCCATTTCCCAACCTGACCCGAATTACACGCTTTTGAGCTGTATTTTCTTCAAAATTGAAAAAAAAAAAAAGTTTGTGTTTTTTACGCTAACAAAACAGAGATTTAGAGAAAGCAACTTTACTTGGGTTTCGTTTTATAAGTTTGTTGTTCAGAGGCTGTTTTTTCCGACCAAACTTTCCAACATCAATTTCTGTTAAAACTCTTCTCTTTCCATCACAATGAGTGTAATTAAAGACTCCACTAATCTTAATTTTTCATTAAATTGTTGCTTTATTAGATAGGTAGACATGTTACTCGATTGCTACTTCACAATGAAATTCAACTTGTACATCAACAAAATTCAACCCGCTCATCAATAGCATGCTCACATCTTCAAATATCTCAACTTTTAATAACACGTTAACTTTCTATTAATAACTTTTAACATATTTTTCCTAAGAAATAATTAGATTAAAATTGAAAAAATCTAAAAAGATTACAGGTCATTAGTCATTAGGGTGACGTTAATTCAAAAGTACTAAAAGAGAATACCTATGATTCATCTTATTAGGGGTTGAAAAATATAGAAACTAAATCGAACTAATGCATGAGCACGATTTTTAATCTATTTATGGTTGAATGAAAGTAACTGGATATAAAGGCTAGAGTTTAGTTAAGTTTTATTGCACCAAACTAATTTTACATAATAGTTAATCTTCGAGATGATTTTTGTCCATTTAGACATAGATAACTTAGTTAGACACTATAATCTCGGTTAAAAAATTAAAAGTTTAAATCCCAATGCATTGTTGAACTCTAAAAAAGAAAGAAAATATTTAATATAATTCTCATTGTTACATAATTATAAAATTAAATAAATTAAAAAAATAATTTACATTGGTGTGTCAAATTGACTTTAATATCCTGTTGCTATTCATGAAATCAAAATTTTTAATTAAAGATAAGGATGATAAGTCAAATTTTATACTTTGTTTTCAAAGTTCAGGAGAAATATATAAAAAATAATAATAATAATTAAAATGTAGTTAAAGGATCACATAATAAATTATAAATAAAATAATAAAATGAATTAACTAGTGACTGGGTAATAAATTGGTTAAATTTTGACTTTTATTAATAATTGATGTACTTAATTGAGATATATGAGCTATTTTTGTAGGTATTTCATTTGTTTTGGTATTACTATAAGCTACTTAAAAACTTTCCCCATTTTACAATAAGATTATACTACATTTTAGGTAGAACGGTGATGCAATTGTGGCCTCAAAATAAAATAATAACTAACAAACAAAAATGTAACATTTTTCTTTTTTTCCCAATTTTTGGACTTCCACGAGATGATAGAAGTTTAGAAAAAATATTTTTGTAGTTTAATAGTTTATTTTTTTTAAGCTAAGTTTTCATTTCTGAAACCCTACCAACTAAAATGAAACATCACATTTTTGATACATACATTAGTAAGGCCAAAATTTTAATTCATCTCTAATTAATTGAGCGACTTAAATGATTTTAATCGAACGAATTTGAACAAATAATAATATTTAGTGTCTTTACCAGCTAGATAATTTTATTTATGCCTTGACCCATAAGAGCATTTTGTTGAATATGGGCAAGACGTGAATATTCTTTGTTTATTAATTTTGTTTACATTTTTTATTCCAACAATATTACATTTACATTTTAAATAAAAGGTGTGAATTAGAAGACCTACAACTCCTATCTCATAAGTAAGGTATTAATATCTAACTAACTATGCTTAGATAGACAACCTCGGTATTTGTGGTGTGTTAGCTATTTAAACACACTTTTTTTGGAATCTAACTTGAAAGATAGCATTGATTTAAAAACTCAAACATCACATCAGCATCAAAATTAAAATCCACAAAGATAATAATGTAATTGAATTAATTAATTTAGGAATTAGAAAAGTTGATTAATTATTCAGTCTAATACAATGAACATCATCTCTTACAAGGAAAGTGAAGAGGAATCTCATCTTCATAATAATGCAATAATACACAAAACCAAACATATAAAACCTCACAACAATCACACAAATAATAATAATAATAATAATAATAATAATAATAACAACAAAATTTAAGTTTGAAAATTAAGACTACGAAGTAAGAAAAAACACAAATGTCGTTGGCATTTCTCTTCCAACCCTCCACCAGCCATGCCGGCCCCCTTTTGTCTCTCAACACACCTCCATAACCTCAGCAGACAAAACCAAATACCCCAAAAAAAAAAAAATCCATAAAAGTGAGTGAAAAATCCAGAGAATCAAATTATACCCATAAACTTTAGACATATCTCAAAAAAATCTCATTTTATATTTCACCCTCTCACTAATATACAGGCCCCATCCCCCTATCCTTTCAATCAATAATGCATTCTCCCCCATTTTGCTTAACGTCTAATCGTATAATTTAACGTCTTAATTCGTATCAATTATTCATTTGTTGAGTCTTGTTCTTACTTCAAAAGTTTAGTATTGATCACTTAATATGAATTTAGTTCGACGGTAATTGACATATGTCTCTAACTCTACATGTTGTACTAAAAACAAAAGTAGATGTGGATCTGTTTTGAACGTGCGTCTTATCCGAATTCAAAGGAACAGAAAGAAAAAAAAAACGAAAATCACTCTTCATATTATTCCAACTCGTGGTAGAACAAATATTACAGAATAAGGGAAAAAAAATAGAGAGAAATACAGGTGGAGGATTAAAATGAAAAAAAAAAAGGAAGAAAAATATTTTCACCTCAAACTTTTTTTTTTCTTTTGGTGGAAATCCCCTATTACTATCAACATGTGTGTGTATTTTTTTGTTTTTATAGAGAGAGAGAGAGAGAGAGAGAGAAGGATTGAATTGAATGTACAGTTTGTTCACAAATTGTTGAAAGCATCAAAATTGCCTCCACTTATCTCTTGTGAGAGCGACGTTAATGGATAGCTACAGAAATCTACTGAGCTTCGGCTCTGAATCAGCTGCCCATCCTGCATCACTGAACTTCCTGTTCCTCTCTTCAATTCCTCGGATTTTATCCCGTTGTTATTATTCCCATGAATCTGGAAAAAACTGTCGATTTTATTCTCGTTTTCCCACGAACAGAATGTCGAATTTTCCACTCCATTATTGTTGCTCATGTAGAACCCCCCATAGTTGTTGCTCATGTTCGACCCCGAATTGTCCGAAAATTCCTCGGAATTCGTCAAACTCGGCACTGAGCTGAATCCGAAATTCGATTCCTGGTACTGGGTTTCGAAATTCACACACGAATCCAAATCCAGCCCTGTTTGGAATTCCAAGTAAGACAGCGAATCCAGCGCTTGCTTGTTGATGTTGATCATGAAATGGTCTCGAATCGGCGCCGCCGTCATTCCGCCGTCGTAGTACTCGCCACCGCCGCCGACGAGAAATGCAGGGCCTTGGGACGACAGCCCGCCGGAAACCCCTGGCCCCGCCGGGATTTGGATTTGGATCCCACCAAATTCCTTATCCTCGAAGATTTTCTTCTCCTTAATCTCCTGAATGTTGATTATGGGCTTGTGGGTATTCGGGTCAATGCCTTGCTTCATCAGCTTCTTCTTCAAGCTCGAATTCCAGAAGTTCTTTATCTCATTGTCAGTTCTTCCCGGTAATTGAGCCGCAATTTGAGCCCACCTGAAAAACCCCAATTCCTTAAATTCCCAATTCCCAAAATTAATTACAAAACATTTCTAATTTATTTATTTTTACCTGTTGCCCAGAACTTCGTGTAAACTGATAATGAGATCCTCTTCTTGCTGAGAAAACATTCCCCTTTTCAAATCCGGCCTCAGGTAATTTATCCATCTCAGCCTGCAACTCTTCCCACATCTCTGCAAACCTTAAAAAACCCAACCCAAAACAGAACAAAAACAGAGCAATTAATTAATTAAAAGGCTGGAGTTTTTAAGAAATTAGAAAAAATTAAAGATTCCACCATACCAGCAAGCTTTGGGACAGAGCTCCAGCAGCCAACGCCAAATCTAGTGATGTAATTGAAGAGTTTTTCGTCTTCCTCAGGCGACCACAGGCCCTTCCTTAGTTTCTGCTTCAGACAGCAAGAATGGCGCCCCATTATGGTGAGAGAATTGGATTCCAAATGCGTAGGACAGAGAAATATATATATATGTGTGTGTGTGTGTGTGTGGATTTGTTTTTGTTTTTGGTTGCCAAGAGTTGACAAAAAACCCAAGAATAGTTTCTGATGATTTAAAGAAGGGGAGGAAAAATCATACTTAAGATTCAAGTTATAGAGAGAGAGGATCGAACAATCAAGTGGGTTTTACGCAAATTTGGTGCTGCTTTTGCACAGTAGAAGATTGGGTTTTAAGAAATCTCCATCTATTGGAAACATAGAGAGAAGAGAAGAAAGAAAAATTGGGAAGTTGGTGTTGAGTTTGAAGGAGTAAAACCATTTAAACGTGTACTTGAGAAACTTTAAAATAAAGATGGGTCCTTTTTTTTTACTGTTTAATTTTAATTTTTTATGTGTTCTTCTAAATAGTAATTATCAAAGCAAAGAAACTAAAAAAGAGAGTTTGGACTTTGAAGTCTCAACAGACGGTGCTGCTGTTGCCATCCCACTTTAATTTTATCCCATAAAAGCTTTTTAACTTTTTGTTGTATTTTGTTCTGTATCTCAAACCCATCATGATGATGGTAAAGTGTTTGATTTTTATGCACTAAATGCAATGGAAATTTTGAGCTTTTGTTTTGGAAATTGTTCTTAAAATAGCCACCAATCATTGCTTTCAATAACCTTCATCAAATAACTCGTAAATCTTAATATTACTGTGGGTATCTTTAAACCATCATTTCTTTTTAATTAATTCATGTTAGACTTGTGAGTTAATTAGAGAGTAAATAATATTGGTTGAATTTGAATATATAACAAACTGCTCTAACATCCTATTAAACCGCTATTAAATTCAAAAGATTAAACTATATATATATATATAGTCAAAATTCGAAAATAATTCAGCATAAGCATAATATAAATAATCAAAGATATGGATTATACAGAACCACATCATACTCATAGGGAACTAATTAATTAATTAATTAATATAAAAAATGCGACCAAAATTTCATATTGTCTAGAGGAAGATTATAGATATGCATCATTTTTATTAGTACGAGCCAAAGCAAATCTATCTCTAGTGCTATAGGGAATTTTGTTTGAAAGTAAAAACACATATAAATAGATATTTTTTAAAAATATTACATTACAAATAAAAGAGATATGATTCAAATTTACGAATGCATAATGTCCGACCACTTAAACTATGTCCAAGTGGACATTAAAAAGAACAATTATGATCGGTACCAACAAAGATAAACAAAAAAAAACATCACCACCCTAATTTTTTTTATTGTATTATTAAATTTAAAACGATGTAAATAAATAACAACTAAAAGAAAAGGAATGGATTCATGTGGTTCATGCTTATTATTCTTAATAAATAACTAGTTAAAAAAAAGATTAAATAGAAGTGAATTATTAAGAGCTCGGATATAGTTATTGAGTGATATTTAAGTTAGAAGCAAAAGCTACAATAATAACTAAAAATAGTTATTTACTTCAAACTGGAGGTTCAAAGTTTACACATAAAATTAAATAATACTTTGGGGGTTAAACTTTAAACAGAGGAATTGCGTGCAATCTACTGTTACGCAATATTTAGGCGCATGTTTTTTTTTTCTTCATTTAAATATTAAAAAAATAATTCCCCAAAATATTTAATAAATTTGATGTTTACCCCATTTGAATTCTAATCATCATAAAGTCCAGCCGACACCTTTGCATTCACAAGCATGGGCTCCATGCCTTTACTTTTCTATTCTTTATTTATTTTTTATTTTTCTACCATTCTTTTACTTTTACTCTTTCTTTTTTAATAATAATAAAAAAATCTTTACTTTCTTCTGGGAGATATTTATTTTATACTATGCTATGTTTACTTCAATTAGTTAAAATATTTGTAACTTTTCAATTATTTGAATTTTTCCTTCTAGGCGAATTGTGAGTATAATATTATTTAAAACAAAAATATTCAATTTATAGATATATATATTTTGGTTATATTGTGCTCAGGTCAGTAAAATATTGACATCGTTTAATTGCAATACTGAATTTAGAAATCAAATTATTGAATTTCAAATAAATTTATTTTAGATTTTAATACTATTTGATTCAGGTATGTTTTGGTTTATGTAATTTTAAAGTGTCTATTTTAATCTATATACTTTTAAGATTTCTTCATTTTAGTTACTGTACTTTCAAACATTCATTATGGTCCTCATCTTTTAAAAATAGATTATTCATTTTTATTTTTTCTTCATTTATTTCAATTAAAATTTTAGCATGATACTCTCTCTAAATTTTGTGGGATGTAGTCTTGTATTAAATAGTTTCCATTGTGTATTAAAACTGTGTTAACATTTGTAAATAGGGACAAAAATGACTCATTTATGAAAGTACGGCTATTTTGAATGTATAACGACTAAAATGAACAAAAATTACAAAACAGCGACCAAAATTAATATTTTGAGGGTATATGGACTAAATAAACTAAAATCGAAAATAAATGGACTGAAATATTATTTAAATCTATATTTTAATTATACATCTACCATGTTACAATTTTTGTGATTTTTTTTATTACTTTCATTGTTACAATCTTTGTTATTTTGTTATTACTTTTATTAATTACTTAATTTATACTAAAAGGTTTATAATATTTAAATTAAAATTTTTGTGAATATTTAAACTTCCGTTGGAGCCCAAAGGAATGGTCATTTTCTTCAATCTCGAAAATTTTAAATATATTGAATCGTTTTTTGTAGGATTTTTTATGTCTTATTAATAGAGAGAACATAATAATAATAATATTATTAGAACGAAGATATAGAACGTAATTATATTATGATAATTTCTTAAAATAAAATAAAAAATAACTTGGTTTAGAATTATTCAATTTTGGGATAGACTCCAAAACGTTTGTTTTTGTCTTTAAAGTCCTATCTTTGTATCAATTTATTTTTGATTTTCTATTTTGAAAAATTAGCTTATAAATACTACTCGTATAAAATATATTTATTTATTTTTTAAAGTTGGACCTAGCTATCAAATGATAAAGGGTGGAAAAGTCCACATAATTTTTAAAAATACATTACAGAAAGTAAAATTGTTAAGTACAGACTCTGACCTAGTGAAGATTCTAACAGACGGAAAATTTGTTGACATTCAACAAATTACGATTCTATTATTAGAGAATCTTCTAATTGCCGTCGAAAAATCCATTAAAAGATAGGTATAGTTGGTGCAATCTTACATTCTCTAAAATATACAATCTCTTGCCTTTTATATAGATTTAGTTCGACACTTGTTAGACTAAATTCTAACTTATATTTCAAATTTCCAATAAAGAAACAAGCGGGAATCGCACATTAACCTTTTTTTTTTTTTTTGAAGGTTAAAATCAAACAACTTGAATGACACAATTACGTAGTTTTCCGCGTATGTACAATAACTAGGGTGTGAGCGGGGTACATTATAGGAGCTCCCATCCTTGAATGAAAGCGTCAATGATTGGAGGCTGTCATAGACTTCCATTTTTTCCTTTTTCATAATAATAATAATAAATTATAACCGACATGTCCACGTCGGACGACATAAATACAGTTTCTTTCGTTATCTTCGAAAATACGTAGCCAGCTCATACGCCGAATCGGCAAAATGATTGGCCCACACTTTTTTGTCTCTCTTTCCCATCAAAACTCTCTCTTACATTACGTCTCTCACAATAATTTCATCCCATGGTCCTCTTTTTTTCTTTTCTTTTTTTTTTTTAAAAACTTAAATCCCTCAAATTAAATTTTAGAAATTAATATTTTCGGGGGCCATAAGATCTCGGCTTCACACGTGAAATCTTAAAACCTGTCGATATGCGATCGAAGCGCACCGTATTGGTATCGCCGTCGGTGTTACGATTTTAATTTTATATTTATTCTTATCTGTCTTTCAATAATTACTAATATTTAATTACTATTTATTAAATTGACTAATCTTTAATCTATAATTCAAGGTTTCTCTTTTTTATTTTTGTGCATGTATGTCAATCCTACCTTTCTATTATTATTATTCTTATTATAGCAATAGTCCAAAATCTAATATTAAAAAACCGGAATAAAATAAAGAGTAGGAAGTCTTAAAGATAATCAATTCATTCTACCAATGTCATAATCAATTAATCAAAATGTCAAATAAAAATACAAAATCCAGTTAGACACTGAGAAATTATTTAAGGCTGAAGGAATAGACATTTTTAATTCTCTAAATCAACTCTATTTAGACTTTTTTAATTTTTTTTTTTTGGTGGCTTGGGAAAGAATGTGATTATTGGTTCAAATCGCCATTACATGACCTCTAATTTCTTTTTCTATCAAAATTGAAGAGAATTTCTATCACCATCTAATAATATAAAATTCCTGTGTATAAATCACCTGTAAATTGAACAATATTATGCTCATATTTTGAAATCAAGGTAGACCTTTTATTTATTATTTATTTTTTTTATAATGATTTTCCTATCTGTAACGACCATTATGTAAATGATGTAACTTCTTCCAAAGGGAGTGCCAATAGATGGGAATATATCTCAATATCAATCAACAATATTTTTTTTTTAAGATTTATTCCATTTTAGTCTTCAAAATTTTAAAATATATGTTTTACTTATTGTGCTTTAAAATAAATAATCAATTTAGTTATGGTTGTTATCTTTTTCGTTAATTATTTAACAAATAGATAACATGGACTTTGATGTGTATATCTATTGGTACTATATAGATGGGTCGTGGCGAGAATTGAATGAACAAAAAGATAGTAATTATTTTTTAAAGTTGGAGGATGAAAATAGACATTTTAAAAATTCAAATATCAAAATGATTGTTTTCTACCCTTTAAATCTTTAAAAAAATAGTATAAAACTACTTAATTTCATAGTTTTCTTGTCAACTTTACTAGCATTGAAGATGTAGGCAGCACTTATAAAAAAGATTTAAAAACTATTTTGATTTTTATACTTTTAATTTTAGTTTATTTCGATCGTATATTTTCAAAATAAACGTTTATTTTGGTTCATGTATTTGCAACTTTGGTTATTTCTAGTCATTGTATTTTGAAACATACTTTATTATCCCATTCTTCTAAAAAGTAACTATTTTTTTTGTCCATTAGATCATCTTTATTTTTATCTTATTTCTTTCAATATTTTGACCTCAACAATAATAATAATACTAATTATTATTAAAATTATATAGGATGTGAAACTAAATGGATTTCGAAGTAAACTTAAAAATATGCCATACGAAATTAGTGTAAATTTAAATAAATTAATAGACATAGTTTATACAATGGAGAAATTTTTAATAATGGTTAGAACACAAAATTTTCCCTAAATTTAAGTGCCGATCTCGTGTATTGTATGGAAGAAAAATAAAATGGTGGTATAAAACTCATTTAAAAGAAAATAAAGTAAAATGGAAGAGCTTAGTCAACAGAAAAAAAAGGGGAAAAAGAAAGAAAGGGACGTAGGAGATTTGAAAATTAAATTAAAAGAAAAGAAAAAAAAAGGGGGAAATGAAGAGAGAAGAAAATATATGGTATGGAAAAAGTTGAAGAACATTCAATCCACAGAATTGGTCCCAATACATTCAACCCAAAACAGTACGGAACTTGATAAAGATGTTCCGACTGCGACTGTGACGTTGCAAGCGTGTAATCTGTCACCGCCCCCAAACATTTTGCGCCACGTGGACGCACGCGTGTGGTCTCCGCCTCTCTCTACTGTCACCGTCTTCTTACGTCACCATGATCATTCACGTCGCCGACACATCTCTGCCTCTCCTCCGCCTTGGAGACTCTCTATTCTATTTCATTTTCCTCCAAACCATTTTCTTTTTTCTTTTTTATTTTTTGAAAAATGACCATGGATAGCAAAAATCTTCTACAAAATATGTTACTTATTTTTTAAATTTTCAAATTTTCAAATATATTAATAGTATATCAGATACTCATATCAGTAGTATATTAGATGTGTATCACATATATATTTGCACAGACACTCATATTAGTAGTATATTATATATATATCAAATATATATTATAAGTATGTTAGACACTCATATCTATAGTATATCACACATATATATCAGTAGTTAGATATATTATAGATATATTACAGATGTATATCGTTTGGGTAAAGTTGTTATTTTAAAATTGGACCTCCGTTCTTTTAAGTGTTATATTTAAAAAAACTAAATGTGGTTGCTATTTTGTTAATTCTACTAAATGTTTTTGCCTTTTTTTTATCTTTATTTTTAGTTTTTGCATTATTTCACTTAAATTCTAGAGTTTAGTCAAGAATCAGACATTTATATGGTATTGGTAAAAAATCAACGATTAATTTTTTTAGGTAAATGGTCAGTATAGGATTTAAATCCATTCCCTCTAAATCTTTTTGATTGATCTCGACTCATTTAGACTAATGAACAATCCTATGATGGTTATAACTCATTCGATTTGTATGATTGATCTAAAAAGGGATAAGATTCTCGTCATCGTATTATTATAAACGGCATTAAATGGTCGAGATGAGATAATTGGACAAAAGATTAATTAATTTGATAGAATAAAAATACAAAGTAGTACAAATATTTAAAGTAGCATCAAGAAATGGCGAATAGACCCCCCCTCGAATTTAGTTTTGTGAGGTAGAGGGTTCTTGGAGTGGGGCATTTGCATCTGTACAGATCATATGTAGGACACTCCACATATTAATTGTTTATGTCACATATCATAATTTCAAGTACTACCACTTGAAGTTGGCTAAATTGACTAATACATAACATATAGTTTCAAATTAAAAACATATTGTAGATTGAAGAAGAAAAATAATAGTGCATGTTTGACCGAATGATTCTCTTGATATACGATGGCATTGTGAATTTAGAGATTTCTTTGAGGGTTAATATGGTATATATGTAATATGAATTGGAATATATAAAAATACGATCATAATATATGTTATGTGTGTATGAAATTTGATTGAAAGGGAGTGGTCATTTTCTGAGTTAAATAACAAATTTGGTCTTTAGTAATTCCCAACTACTTAATTCATAAACTAATTAAAATTTTTTTTATTATTTGAAATTTCAATTTTATGTCCAATAGATCCGTAAACTTCTTTTCTCTTGCTCTATTTCTTTACCTACTCACCAAACACCTGTGTGGTGACCAGAAATCAATAGAATGTAATTCTTAAATTATATAGTCAGTTTTAAATGGATGAGTCGGGCCGACAAGATTAAAATTCCAAGAATTTATAAGTAAAAATATTAATGTAAAATGACTAAATAGACGTATCATATTTTTTGAAAGTTAAGAAACTAAACTTATATTCCATGTTTTGTTGGATTATTACGAATTTAACGAGTTTTTAGTTTCTTTTTCTGATTAGTATGGTTGTGAGGATGAATTGAAATTGAAAACAAAATGATGATATAATAGTAGTATATTATGTGTATAGGTACTTGATTTAAAAGGAGTGGTCATTTTCAAAAGGGTTTCCATCGGCCAACAATAAAGCTTCCTTTTAAAGATATGATGATCACAAAAAATGATGGTGGAAAGTAAAGGGTCTTTTGGGAAGCCCTGTTTTCTCTCTTTCTTTCCCTTCATCCTTCTTCCAAATGATTAGGCTTCTTTGTCACTGTGATATAATTTTATTATCAAATTCGATATATAATGTTGATTAAAAAATTAAATATTATTGTTGAATTAAAGAAAAAAATAAAAATAAAAAATCTTCTGCTTCTATCTTTACCGTCCCTTCTTAAAGAAAAAAACATATGCATATATTTAAAGAACGCAGAACAAAAAATTTTCCTTAAGGACACATATTATTCAATTGAGTGGAGGATGACAAATTTTGTTTTCCTACATCTAATTTTAGGAATGAGAGAATAAAATGTGTCTTTTTAAGTATAATAATCTCTTGAAATTAAAATGTTAATTATTTTATGTATATTAATTGCAGCTTTGCAACGATTAGAAAAAATAAATGACCTAGGAAATTCATTTGGCTATACCTTTGTTAATGATTAATGATTTAGAGGTAGCATTAAAATTTTGGGATGTGGAATCATATTTTGAAATGATTACCATTACAAATTTGTTGAAATTGGGAAATAAAAATAAGGTAGGAGATGATTAAAATTTCTAGTGGGGTCAAAGATTTGGAGAGAATTTCTAATTACAACCTAGTGATTGATTGGAAAAAATAATGTAATTGAGAAAGATTATTGTTATGTATTAGAAATTAATTAAAATTTCTCGAAGATTGTATAGACTTAATAAATGTTTGAACTAAAACATATATTTACTTCTTTAAAGAATGTTGTTCTATGATCGATGAATATTTTAAACACGTGGTGGTTGATGTAGCATTTAAATGGTTGGATTTTGCTTTTTGCAAAGTAGTTTTCTTAGAGATTCATTAATGTTTAGTGAAGTTAATCTTAATATGCATGTAGTCCTGAGCGATGTTTTATTATTATTAATTTTTTTTTGCTTAATGAACCCGACATTGTAAGGTCAAGTTATGTCTCTCAATTAATTGAATAAAATAGTAGAGATTTGACAAAGCAAACAATATTTTCAACATTTAAATGATTGAAATAGAAATCAACATGAAATACAAAGTATAACATTGTTAAAACTAAGCTAAAATTGAAGTAGTATATAGAGGGGCATAAACAATATGTTAGTTTGCAGCCATTTTTGACCAAAATCAATGCGAAACTAACATATCAATTTAAGAAAATTAAATTAACATACCGACTACAATATCACTGGGTAGAAAGAAATCAAAATCTTTAAATATCACTTAAAATAAAAAATAAAAGTGCATTGCTCTCATGTTGGTTAAATTTCAACAAGCACATTAGATATTTTTTAATACATAATAGAGATTTAGAGAATAGGGTTGGAGGGAAAAGACTAAGCAGGTGAATGAGTTAACAGAAGAAGGGGAGGGGGGAATAATTAAAGAGAAAATGATGTAATTAAATATTTTTTTTTTTGGAAAAATGATGTAATTAATAATTGCGACAGTGGAACAAAAAAATATTGAAAAAAAAAGACATAATTGTTTTGGTTAAGTTAACTTGATGTAAGGCCTTATTATTTTCATTTAATTTTGAAAAAATTTAAGTGCTTATTATTATTATATAATAAGGCCGGAAAGTAGGAAGATTCGTTTGGTCGAGCCCATCTTGTGGTGTGCCCTGCTGCCCGCTGCCCGCTGCCCTGCCCAGTCCCACCTCAAACACAAGTCAAAAGCAGCAATTAGAGTGCCCTTGGAATTCCACTCAGAAAAGACAGGGGCTTTATTGTCAATTCCCAATCCCAAAAGGGCTAAAGGGCCAAACTTTAATCAAGTTTCCATGTCCCAATTGATAACAGCTTCCGACTTGACACCAATATTTGACTAATTAGCCTTTTTTTTTCTTTTTCTCAATTCTTGATTGCATTATAATTTCCTTAATAATCCTCTCTTAATCAATCTAATTCTACAAATTAATTATCACTTGTCTTTTGCATAATTATAATCCTATTTCTTTTTTTTTTTCCTTAAATCATACCTATATTAAAAAATGTTAAAGATGAAAACATTATCTCACAATGATTATGGTAAAAAAGACCTAGATGTATATATATATATATAAATAATTAATAACAATGTTCCTATGAATTGTTATAACGAATTGAGTTGGATTCAAATAAAGAAAATTTTATGGGTTTGAGTTTGTTTGTAAATTCTCCTGAAATTAATTTAAGTGGAACAAAAATGAACTTATATTTATGAAAAATGTTGTAATGTGAAAAGAGATGTCAAATAATTTCTTCCTGAGTTGATTTAGAAATAATGAGAAGGGAATTAAAAAAAAAAAGAAAAAGAAAAAAGAAGTCAATCAGACAATCACATGTCTAAATTACGTATAAATTTATATTTATTAACAATCTTCATTCATTGAGCTGAAAGTATTATTCATAAAATTATATATTATCTTTATTCCTTATCATGTTGGTTGGTGTCAGTATAGTAAGCCATCAACTATTGTTAATCAATAATTTACTATCCTGATTAACATTAAAATAACAGAATAACTAATTGACATCATGCAGAATTTAAAATCCTGCTTCCCTTTTTAAAATCACAATAAGTCCCTACCTACAACAAATTCCCAAAAAGTGGTACTGGGTCTATTCGTCTATTGGGCCTGCTGGGCTGTAATGTTTGGGCCGCGAAGTCCGTTGGGCCGATTTTCCAACCCACCAAAGCAGAGTCTCTCCCTCTCCTCTCACAGTCTCGAACTAAGCTTGTTCATCACTTGTGTTTGGTCGTCGTCTCCGATTCCGTGTAAGCAAAATGCGGCTTCAATTGAACAACGAAATTCGGCCTCTAATTCTCCACCCAATTCAAAATTCCTTTTGTTCTTTCAAACCCACTTCCGGAAATGCCGTTTGTTTCGAACGAAAACAGAGGAACCGCCCCCAATTGGATCGGCTGAGACTGAGAGTCAAATTTCAGCGAACCCAAGACGAAGGAATTCCGGCGGACGACGTCAAAATCCTGGCCAAGTTCAAATCCCGCCACAATTTCATCAGAGTTCTTGAAGTTTCCAGAAAAGCAGAGCACCCATTCGCCGGTTCCAGATTGCTCCTCCTCGACGGCCCCGGCAACATCCACAGCATCTCCTTCCTCTTCAAGTCGCTCACCGACACCTACTTCGACGTCTTCGCCACATTGCCGCCGATTCTCCCGCCGGGCCCCATCGGGATTCTCGGATTCGGCGCCGGCTCCGCCGCCCGCCCGATCCTAAAGCTGTATCCCGAGGTCGTGATTCACGGGTGGGAGCTGGATCCGTCGGTAATCGCGGTGGGGAGGGAATACTTTGGCGTCACAAAGCTGGAAAAGGAATACCCAGAGAGGCTGTTAATCTACATTGGGAATGCTCTGAAGGCGAGCGTGAAGGGGGGATTTGCGGGGATTTTGGTGGATTTGTTCTGCAAAGGGAGTTTGATTCCGGAGCTTCAGGATCCAACTACTTGGGGGATGCTCGAAAGGTGTTTGATGAAAGGCGGCAGAGTGATGGTGAACGTGGGGGGGAGTTGCGTGGAGGCAGAGGACAGGGGGAGAGATGGGAGAGTGGTTATGGAGGAAACTTTGAGGGCAATGCATCAGATTTATGGGGACAAATTGTGGGTTTTGAGACTTGGGAATGGTGGGGATGACAGTTCGTTGGCTCTGACTGGTGATTTGCCGGACATTGGCGCTTGGAAGAAATCTCTGCCGCGTTCTTTGAGGTTCTATGCTCATATGTGGACAGTGTATAGCGCTACAGAATCATAACAATTCAGATTCTTTTGTTCTATCTCTCTCTTAATCCGGATTTGTTTGGGATGGCTTCTGTTTTAGTTGTGAAATTACTAACATTTTGCAAACATGAAGAAAATGTTGTACTTGGGTGGTGTAGGGATGATCTAGATTGTTGTAATTTTGGAAACTGAATGTGGGGTTGGTTCAACTTGATTACTGTTCTTCTTGATTCCGATGAGCTATTTTTTAATTCTCTCTCTCTTTACATATTTTTAAGAAAGATGAACACTTGATCACAGAGAAGACATTACAAAGTCACTCGTATTCCACTAATGATTGGTAATACAAAGAAAGATATTAATAGATTTTTGTTGTGTTCTTACAGTAATATTAAGTCACTGTAAATATATAGCCATGAGCACAGCCATAGGAAACTCAACCAACTTTGTTTCAAACCAAATACCAAAATTTCCATACATTATTTTGTTCATTCATTGAACTTTGGAGTTTATATGGGGGATTCGGCTATAGACATATGTATTTATGAGCTACAATGTTAATCTTAACATTCATTAGTTCACTCTCTTATAAATTTCACTTATAAATGTTTATTAATTTTCGTAAATTATTTTGTTAGTTTCATTACTTTATGAAATTCCACATCTAGCCTAGGATATTCAACTACAGACATATGTATTTATGGGCATACGATGAATTTAGAGGCTATAGAACATCGCAATGTTAATATTTAACATTTTTTTTATATGTGTGAGTGTTCGGACCAATTTGTATGCACATCGACTAATCTTACGAGACAAGTGTTACTACATTTAGTTGTTAAGTAAACATAGTAAAATAATTCCTATGTAGGTGGCCATTATGTGATTTTAACCCATTCACTTTATTTATTTATTTATTTATTTTTACTTACAGTGGCTTTAATGTTAACATTATAGCTCACTCTTTTGTAAATTTCACTAATAAATGTTTATTAATTTTTGTAAATGATTTTTTCATTTAATTAAATTATGAAATTTAAATCAAGTACACCATATTACTTAAGTAATGTAAACTTAATTGAAATGCAGGATTATGAATATTAAAAAAAAGAATAAAAGATAAAAAGAAAATTAATGAGGAGCTAAAAGAAAGAGTAAAATATATCTCTACGAGATTGATACAGTAATAATGTGCTTTGTCGTAGATACAAATCTCGTACATTTAAAAGAACTTAAAAGAAAAAGAAAAAGAAAAATTATCTTGTTTTTCCTTTTTTTCAATTATCTTGTTTATTAGTTTAAATTTAAGAAACGTTACCATAAAACCTCTCATTTAATTTTATTAAAGAATCTAATACATTTAATTAGGGATACAATCTATTCAAAGATCCACCAAATATACATATGAATAAAGTGGGTCCAAAAGGCATGTCTCTAATAATTAGGTCCATCTTAACTAATCCAATTAAGTAATCTAAAAACGATCTAACAAATCTTTCCAATTTTACCATGACCCACAATAAAAGGAAAGGATCATTGAAATTAATTTAACCAAAAGGGAAATTAATATGATGATTAAAGTGGTTGCTGAATTTCTCTATTTAAATTTGGAAAGATAATTAATTAATAAAAGCCCGTCCAATATAACAAATAAGGTCAAGTCATTAAATCATACATACCATTTATTTTTTAAATTGAAACCATCCCAATCATTTGAACTCCATTGTTTGTTCTTAATCCCAAAGTTAGAAGAACCTATTCAAATTAGATGAGTCTCTTCTGCTTCTGCTAAAACTCAACTCAACTGGTTAAGACATTAATTTCCGATCGGAAGGTCGTGACTTCAAATCTCCACCTCACATGTTGTTTTCAAAAAGGAAAAAAGAAATATATTTTCACTAATGGTTTTATGGTAATCTCATAATTATGGTTTCTTAGCCACATGCACCATCCCTAACCTAAACCCTAACTACCAAATTGAGAGAGAGATGTATATATTAATGGCCTCTTCTATGGAAAAAGATAAGAGAATTTTATATGCATATAAAAGAAGTCGCATGGCTTATGATTAGATTTTGGTTTTCTTTTTGGTATTCTATTCAACTTTGTGTTAAAAAATGTTTTGTTTTTTTTTTTTTTGGTATTCTCCATTCAACTTAAATTATATACAATTTGGGGTTTGCCCATACAAAGAATTTGTGTTTGTATTCTCTCTGTCTATGTGTATTGTATATGGAGCTTAAGATGGTGGATCAAAATTTTCCTCAAAAAAAAAAAAAAAAGAAGAGGAATGGTGGGATGATGGAAATGGAATGTTAAAGGAGGGGACATATCTCTGAATAATGTCATTTTGATTTGATTCAGAGTCACTCTCTTTCCTTCCCATTTTACTGTACTTTCCATTCATATTTCCACCCCACTAAATTCTCTCTCTCTCTCTCTCTTTCTCTAAATTTTAGGGTTTCTCTACGAGGGTTCAGTTTTACAAGTGAAGCCTTTGTGAGTTCTTTCTGGTTTAGTACTTATTGGGTGCTGTTTCAAAATAAAGTTGGCTGCCCTAAGAAGCAGCAAAGCAAGGATCTTGGAAATTGACAGCTCTTCACAATTTGGGGAAAAAAAGGTAGTTTCTTTTAAGTCTTTTCTGATCTATGAAAACCTAGAAATAATGGATCATATTGACAGGTGAATATGTTTTTATTGACCTTTTTTTGTTCTTACTTTTCTTAATCTGTTTCATTGAAATATGGAGAAAGATGATGTTTTTGAATCTGGGTTTGTGATTTGAGTGAGAGATCATAAACTTCTCTGCAGTTGTCATTTAAGAACATGGAGTAGAAAAGATTGAAACTCGATAAAATTTTTGAAACATGCACCTGTCAAATCCAATTCCTTTTTCTGCTAAAATTTCAGAATTAGATTACTGCAATCTTCTCAGAGTCTGCTGGGATGCAATTGAGAAACTCAGGTAAAAAGTTAAATCCTTCATCAGACATGTCAGACAAAAAAGAAAAAAAACCCGATCAGACAGAAGGTGATTTGGATTTTAAAGGGTTCTCCAGAGTCATGAATATGAACACAGAGTAAAATTGAGCCAAATAAAAAAAACAAAAACAAACAAAGGAAGGGAAAGCAAAAGGAAAGGAAAAATTAGGATGGTTTTTTCAGATGTGTTTATGTGGGGGGGTGTTTCTCTGTCTCTCTAGAAGTAAGAAATCTACAAAGTTGTAATCTTTTTTGTGAGGAAGAAACTATTTTTGATAATTAACTAGTCTATTGATTTATCTTTATTTAGTTAATTAATTTGTCAACCAAAATTTAATTTAGAAATTAAAGTAGTACTAATTATATAATAGCCACCTTTTAGAGGTTTCTCTTGTTTTCGAGATGAAATTTTTCAATGTGTCATGGATTAATTTCTACCTTTGGGATGAGTTTCTCTATATTTATAGATTAATCTCAATCTTAAGAATTTGTCAATGTTTATAGATTCATTTCTATATATATCTTTGAAAATCTGCTCCCAACTTCTATGGACCGGTTTGTAAGATCATAGGTATACATGTGATACATGTGAGAGACAACCTCCTCACTAAAGATTTTTTTTTGGATGAAACCAAAAATAAAGCCGCAAAGGTTATAATAAAAAAGCGGACAATATCATACTATTATGAAAATGCGAGGATCTCTTGTTCGGACGGGTTCACAGCCACTCTTACAAAATCAAATCTTAATTTTAACCAACTATCCTTTCTTCATCTCATCAAACCTGAATTCAATGAACTCAAAACTGAAATAAGTTACTTGAGTTGTGTATGTGCAGTTGGAAAAAAATGGGTTCATCATCAAGAAGCAGCCCCCATTACTACAGCCCATGCGCAGCCTGCAAGTTCCTAAGGAGAAAATGCTTACCAGAATGCGATTTTGCACCATATTTCCCACCAGAAGAGCCCCAAAAATTCGCCAACGTCCACAAGGTGTTTGGAGCCAGCAACGTGGGGAAGCTGCTGAAGGAGGTTCCCCCTCACCAAAGGGCAGACGCCGTCGTTTCACTGGCGTATGAAGCCGAGGCTAGAATCAGAGATCCTGTCTATGGCTGCGTGGGCGCCATCTCCTGCCTCCAAAAGCAACTCCACGGCCTCCAGAAGGAACTTGATGCTGCAAAAGCTCGCCTTTTTCTCTACTCTTCCACTGCTGATTTCTCTTCTCCACTCATTTGGAACAACCATATTTCTTCTTCTTCTTCTTCTTCTTCTTCTGCTTCCATGTATTTCAACGCTGGAGGAATTTGAAGGTTCCTTTCATGTTATGCTAAAATGGGTTTGTATTGTATTGTGATGAAAACTTGTGATTTCAATGTTGTGTCTCTGACCTCTATATGGTTTAAAGGCAGCTGGGTAATGGGTTGTTAGGGTTTTGTTGTATTGTATATCATATAATATATAGTTGCCAAACTCTAGGCATGTGCTTGTGAATGTGTTTGATGTCATTTTCATTAAGGGTGTAATGGAATAGTTTTCCTACTAATTAACCTACCTATTTTATATACTTTTGCCTTAGTTCTATCTCCTTTTTAGAACCATGCTTTTCCTCTTCACAAATGAGATTATATATATATATATGGTTTAGGACAACAGTATCCTAAATATAGTGTGATATGGTCTGTTTTGAGCATAACATCTCTACGACTTGTTTCATCTAAAAAGTCTCATACTAATATGGAGATAATTGTCCCTATGTCTATAACATGAATCACCCACCCCTAACCCATAAGAGTTCTTTTTAATTAATTATTTTATATTATTATTACTATTATTATTTATTTATACTACTATTAATTTTTAATTTACAACTTTTATTAGTTGATGTGATTTTATTATAGAATATTTTTATTTAATTTTACTTTGTTATTATTAATTAATTAATAAGAACACATTTTAAAAAATAGAATTCACTATTATTAAATATTACAACAATAAAGTTTAGTAATATTCTATACTAAAGAGGGTTGTTCTAATAAAAAATTATTTTAGTTGATTTAATTTAATTTTAATTATTTATTATTGGTTAATATCCAATAAATTGTTATAATAAAAAATATTTACTATCAATTAAATGGTAATAAAATAAATTAAAATTTATTATTATTTTGCGTCTAATTCGTATTTCGATTTCAATCATTTTAGTAACAACATCAAAGGTTTTCTAATTCATATTCCAATTTCAACAGTTTTAGTACCATTCCTATTTCAACTAATTTCGTTCTAATTGATCTTCATTCTAATTCCTTCGTATTTTAGCAAACGGAGCCTTGATATTTAGTTTTGTAATGGAAATTATCACTAATTAAACATTGAGTTGAACTTTTTGGTACAAACCCATTAAGGCCTTCTAAAGTAGTTCATATGGTACCCTCTAAAACTGTATAGATTAGGGAAGAGACAGTAACTCTAGCTTTTTGAAGCTTTTTAGGTTTGAATATAATGTGAGTGAACATTCATTTGCTTCATTGACGATCTTCTATTGGCATTTTTTTATCAGCTTCTATTTGGTGGAATATTAACTGTTTTTCTCTGCCATCATTGGCTGTTTATTTATATGTCAAATAATGGGGCCTTTTGCAGCCTTTTTCTTGGAAAACCATTCATTTGTCACCTCCATAGATGTAACAGAGCAGGTCAAGACTCAGAAAGGAAAACAAAAGAATTCTCTTTGGATTATTTCTTAAGTACTTTATTTTGTCTAACTATGCTTTTTTTGGAGTGTTTGGTTCACGGGTTAAATTGAATTTCTACGACGACTATGAGTAGTAGCTGCGGTTATGTTTCCAAATCAAATTGGACCTAGTAACATCAAAGAATTCAACTTTTTTTTTAATGGACCTTAGAAAACGAAATGGAAAATCAATAGTTGTATCTTTGACCCATAACATATTACCCATCAAAATATGATTACAAGGTTCAGTTATTTTCTTTTTGGCTTTTTTTCTTTTCATATTTTTTTTTGGAGAAACTAGATGTGTGTGAGAAACATACACAAAAATAAGGGGACTAAATAAAAGCACTCCAATTTAGAGATATGGTGGTTGCATCATAATTAAAAAAAAGGGGATTTAGAGGACAAAAAAAAGCTGAAATAGTTATATCTCCTCAAAAGTTGGCCGGATACATACCAAAGTACTATGGTTTTTCTTTTCATATTTTAGTGCAGATGTAATATAATTTATTCAAATTAAAAGTCTTTTCGATTCTATCCAAGTGGGGAGAAGATCCCATTTCACTAATAAATTTAAATTACTTAAAATGAATATTCAAAATTTCGCCGTCTTTATCCTTCTTTTCTAGAAAGAATTAATCATTTGAAAAATTGTGTACCATGATTCTGAGCGTACAAATTAATCTCAGCTTCATATTAGAATCAATATTTCTAGTATTTGAATAAGTGAACCAATTTCAACTAACTTTTGTTTTTTTCCGTTGAGTCAAATTACATAATTGAAAAAAATGTTAGTGCGAAATGTACTCCATTTACCTAGAGTGAGACCAGCAAGGTGACATGAGTTGAACAATCTAAGTCAAGCCAATCGTGTTAAACCATCGACTAAATTAGACCAAACTAGACTCGAGCTGATCTAAGAACACATTCTCTATATATATAAGAGGAGAGACCTTTAAACACGAGATACGTTTTCACAATCCTGCTACTCTTTGCTATTTTAACTGTAACCTTTATTTGACTTAGCATCAAAATGTGTTAGACTTAGCACCATATCAACGTGCAGACATTGAATCCAAATCCAAAGTTCAGTGTAAGAAAATTCAATACAGTTTGAAAAAATAATATGGTTTGAGTTATTTAAATATAGTCTAAAAGAATAATTACATGACTTAGACTATTTTATGGAAAGGTAGGAGGGGGCCATAGAGCAAAAGGAAAAGAAAAAAAAAAAGCTGATTAGAAGTAACACCCTTCCAAAATAGGGCAAAGCATGCCCACCCTCCAAAAGATTACCATGACTATTAATGTTCATATTCCTTTTGGACTCTTAATTAGGAGAGAAATTATGGAAAGATTAGTTAGGCTTCCAATCTTTCTAATAATAGTCCGAAGATACTCTTTATAATAATATCTAATCCAATATTCTCCCTAAAAACTTATGCTAATTTTATCTTCCATTCTTATCCCATATAAAATTTAAAACAAGAAACAATAAACGGAAACCCCAATTGGTCCAAAACCGTTAAAATTTGGAAGCTCACTTCACAATGCATGTGCCTAAGAAAGAGTCTTTTATGCCAAAATTTTATACAATAAACTATACATTTTGTTATATTATAAGGTGAAGAAAGCAGGTATTAAATTAACTAAGTCAGACTACCAATAATAATCATAGGCATGATGATTGAAGCCACCCCATGCCATTCCCATTTCCTTTAATTTGGCAATCATTTGTTTCACTCCATACCCCAAAATGTCCTAATTTTTAGTGTTTGAAAATGGTGATAAAAAAAAAATAAAAATTAAAAGAAAAATCCTTTTTGCCCTCATGTTTTTTAGTACAAAGTTTGTAGTGGTTGAGGAAGGGCTTGAAGTTCAATGTTCCTGCACAAGATGCCGTGGGAGGTCTGCCTTGCTTGGGAAGAAATAAAATAATGTTTTTACTAACTTTATTCCTTGAATGTATAAACTTAAAAATAATAATGAAAAAAAAAAGTTTGTAGATATGAAGCCTTTTGGGATCGGCAAACATATATAGGATATCGTATATATGAAAGCCACTTCACCTACCTAGAGAAGCTTGAGAGTTGGGAGTATGCTTCCAACTAATAATTAATCTATAATTAATCAAACTTTTAATTACCCAGACCACATTATTTTAACGTGATTGGAATAACTTTCACCAAAAATATCAATTATAAATCATTTATCTAAAAGTAATATTTTAAGTATTTTTTATGATTGTGACAAATCATTCACTTTCTTTTAGTTTATTTATTTCTATCATTTGTTTGTTAATTTAAGTAAACTTATTTTATATGCATGTTATAACATTAATTTTCTTTTTTAATGATGTAAAGCATAAGCCAAGTAGAATCATTAATTCAAAATATAAGTAGGTAAGTGCAACTTTTTAGGGTGGGATTAAATCAATATAATTATAATGTGGGGTATTTCAGTGTGTGTTGGAGGGTGCCAAAATTTGACACATATATTGGAAGATCTATCTTAAGGTGTTTCGGCAAAAGTATATATACGGACCTAATTTGCAATTTGAACTATGAGTCTCAGTCATTAGGAGAAAGGAATCTTAACTAAGGCACCTGATGGACCTAAAGAAATTGTCCATTTGTGGTCCGACAACCATAACTACCTGTCGGAACAGCTGTAACCATCCTGTCTCTCACCATTCCCTTTAAAAAGAACGCATCTATTGCAAATATTTGACGTTGATTTATATTTTTTGTTCAAACTTAGATTGACTTGAGGTGTCTTTTTTTTTTTGGGAAATCTTTCCATATACTACTCTCTCCTTCGTAGCTCGTTCAAACAAAGACATAGTCGACCTTCGATAGCTCGACAGATTTCAGAATTTCTCTACAATATTTATATATATTTGCAAAAGCATGTACACATTTATATTTTTGTCTGTATAAATTTTAAAATAAGACATTTTTCAAAAATCAAAACTAAAATGTACAAGTGACAAAGTTCAGAATAAGTTTAAAAGTGCAATGTACTGATAACAAATTAGATCGAAGGAGTTCGGTTAAATAAATAATATTTAGATTAAATTACAAATTTAACCTATGACTAAGTTTTAATTTGATTTCGGTAGTTTTGAAAATTTCCATTTAACCCCTTAGAATTTGGGTTTAGTTTAAAATTTAAATTGAGTTAATTACTATATGGTTTGATTATTAAAGCCAAATTGAATTTAAGCCGAGACCTAAAAACCCTCGTTATTTGGCTGACAATCTGAATTCTATTTTGCTTTTAGATTCATTGAATTAAATAGATCTAAGTGAATATATCTTTGGAAACAGTTTTCAAATTCTGTGATATGTGAAAATTTTGAAAACAATATATTTTTATGTTTGGATTTTGAAAGCTTTAGAACCAAAATTAAAATTAAAAAAGATACAAAATTTGATAAACAAATTATTTTATGTTATAAATTCATTTTTATTTTTATTAAATTTAAAATATGTAAAATATAATATATTATAAATTATATAATATCGTAAAAATAATAATTATTAAAATTTATAATAAAAATATTAATTAATTAATTAATATTATCTAGATTGAATGAAATATTTAATTAACTTTCAAATCTACCCTCCAACATAAAATTGAAAATATTGAAAACAAAGAAGATAACTATTTTTTACCTTAAATCTATTATTTTCATATTCAGATTTCTATTTTTTTGATCACGAACCAATTCAACCTAACTTTTTTTAACGGAACTGATCCTGTGTTCGGCAATTGAGTTTCTGAGCCAAATTGGAAAATCGCACTCCGGCGATAAGCAGTGGCAGTGTTGTGGACACGACAAACGCAACGAGAGGACGCAATCCAATCCTCCACAAAATTGGTTGGAAAAAAGAAAAAAAAAAATTTGATAAGGATCCAAAACTTGAAATCCAAATCCAGTCCCAAAATCCGACAAAACACAGAGATGACAACTAAAGAGGCAATCTGGTCGACATGTTTGTCATGCAAACATCGAATCCATGAATGTCAAACAAGTGTCCCTCTCCTCCACGTGTCCTCCAAATTCTTCCCCTTATAACCCCCACTCATCACTCTACTCTCAGCCCCTCAATTTTGATTCCACACCCACTTCCAAGTTCCAAATATGGCCGATTACTATCAGCAGCAGCAGCCGCCGCCTGAAATTGTTGATTATGGCCGCCTCACCGACGACTTCCGGAGCATGCTCCCTCAGAAGGGCTCCTCCACTTCCACCTCCACCTCCCATCTCGTCGCCGTTTTGACCCTCCTCCCCGTCGGCGCCTCCCTGCTTTTCCTCGCCGGAATCTCCTTCGCCGCCACCGTCGTCGGCTTGGCTCTAGCCGCTCCGCTCTTGGTCATTTTCAGCCCCATTTTGGTCCCCGCCGCCTTGGTCATCGCCTTCGCCGTCGCCGGCTTTCTCACATCCGGTGCTTTCGGCGTCACGGCCCTCTCCGCGCTCTCCTGGATGGCCCAGAATCTCCGCAAATCGAGTGTCCCCGGCCAGCTCGAGCAGGCCAAGCGCTGGGCCTGGGAAACTGCGGGCCAGGCGGCCCAGACGGCCAAGGATGCGGGCCAAGCCATTCAAAGCAAGGTCCAGGACGGGCCGGTTGGAGAAGATGTGGGCCGAACCCAGGAAGAGGGAAAGACCGAAGAACGGCAGCAGGCCCAGGAAGGTGAAAGAGCCCAAGAGCAAGGCCGTCCTAGAGAAGAAGAGGCCCAAGAAGGTGGGAAAGCCCGAGAAGGTGGAAAAAGCCGAGGAGGGAGGAAATGACGAAGTTAGCCCCATTGAACCACTGATGGGCCTAGAACCGATGAAATTCGCGTATCTTATGTAAATAATTCTCGAAGCCTAAGTTCCTCCTCCAGCAGAGACAATGTCCATGTGGCGTGTGGCTGTTTCCCCAATCAAATTAAAAAAAAAAAAAAGGGGGGGAATAAAAGAGGGAAACAGAATAGATATTAGGATATAATTCCTTGTTATCTGTACTGTATGTTATCTTATCTTCCACGAATAAAAGTATTGTTTCTTCTACGCATAGCGTTTCTTAAGTTTGTTACTCCTGTCTTAATAAAGCTGGATTCAGAAATTAAAATTTGGAGGGCTAGAAAATGAAAATATATGTTTAAATTAACAATCAGAATAATTAGACAATCTATTTTCTTAAGTTCCAATATCATTTTCTCTTATAAAGATGTCATTTAAGAGAGGTATCCCAAAAATCTATCTATCTGAGCTCCAAGATCCTTCTCTCATACAGAGATGAGATGTCTCCACATAATTGAATCAAATGAATAATCTAGAACTAATGAAAAAAGTGAGTTAGAGACTGTTATCTCAAATAGTCCATTTATATACTTTCTTAATAAAAATTTCTTTTCTCAATAGATTGTTTATTTTATTTTGTGTTAATTTCTACAAGTCATATTAGAACAGTAATAATTTATTATACATTTTGCACTAATTACCTAAGTGAAGCTTATATGACGACAGACAGATAATTTATTTTCTTTATATTTCTAACGTCGGGAGGTGAAAATCCCCACCCCACACACCATGATCACACCCTTGGGAAAAACAATAAAATGTAAGTATTATCTAAATAACACACGTGTATATAAATATTCCGAAAATTTATTTAATTGTTCGGATATTACAAAATTGTAAATATTGCATATGATATGCAGTAATTGCGGATATTACAAAATTGTAAATATTGCGTATGTATGCGGTAAAAATTGGGCGGTGGCATAATATATTACGAGCACCCTTTTTTTCTTTTTCTTTCCTTTTTTATTTTTCTGATTCTCTCCTTTCTATAATTGTCGCAAATATACGCACTATTATATATATAAATATATATTATATAATATATATTATTGGGCTTCTGCTCCCGTTCCACTCTGTCTATTTTCTCGTACTCCTCAATATTCTCACACGTCGATGTAATTGAAAAACTTGCAACAACGCATGCAACGGAACAGATGGGAGATTCGACATGTCGAATTATTTAGTACTGTTTACGAGGTTGGCAAGGTGATCTTTGATATTCTCTGCACCAACAAGTCGAAGTTGTCGTCTCGATCCACCATGCTTATTCTAACGAACTTTGCGCTGCACCCAAAGTTCACCCCACTTCGCCCTACTATTTTATGGCGTCGCAGTAAGCTTGCGCAATCTTCTTCATCTCCCTCGCACTTCAGCCACGCAAAAGCTGCATGTCCAACAACAACATAATGTTTAATTAAATCCATATATATGTCAAAGCGAACATAGCAAGTAGCATATATCTTTAACCAAGAAATTGTAAATTTGATCTTCCACCCCCACATGTTCTACTAAAAAAAGTATCTCCTTGACTTCTTGACAGTAAAGAAAAATGTTGTCCTCACCGATTTTTGACAACCAAGAGAGAGGAATGCAAAAACAAACACCTTTTATAAAAAATGGTGAGTATTCAATTTTTGAATGGTAGCGAGGAAAAGAAGAGATAATTTATCTCTTAATGGCAGTGGAGAAGGTTAATTCCGGGGGTCAAATATTTTTCTATTTAAAAGTAGTGAGCTGTAAATTTTCAACGTGAAAATATATTAGAGAGAGATTGGATTACCGGGTCGGGATTCTGTAGGTCGGCGGAGAAAGTTGCAATGAGCAGAAGGGAACTCCGGCAAACTGAACATCCCGCCGTGTTTAACGGCCTGCCTCAAGCGCCGCCACCGCTCGGTCATGAGGCGGTGGCCGAACCCATAAAAGGATTCACTGCATTCGGAAGTGAAAGCCTGTTCGCAACTATCCGATACGACACTCAGAATTCTGGCGGTCCGGAGCTGGGAATCCTTGGACACGCCGATGGTGTTGAGCTCGATGAACTTGACCATCCTGGAGGCGACGGCGGGGTCCTTGACGAGGGCCCAGCCGATGCGAGAGCCGGCGTGGCCGGTGCACTTGGAGGCGGTGAACAAGGCGAGATCGTGGTTGGCGGGGGCGGTGATTGGAGTGTAGTGGGGCCAGTAGTAGGCCAGGTCGTGCACCACTTTGCCTCCGCTTCGGTTAACCACTGGCGCCCGTATACTGCCGTCAGGGTTGTTGGGTGAAGTCACCATTTCTATGTAAGGATTGTGGCCGTCTTCGTCTTCCTTGTATGTGGCCGCGTCTCCACCCCATTGGAAAAGATTGCTTCTCAAGAACTCGCTCACCGACGGGTACGAAGAGTAATAAGGGACGGCGGAGACGACGGGGGTGGGCTGGGGAGAATCTGGGGAAGAGAGGGCGTAGAGGGAGGCCAATATGAGCTGGGAGGAGCCGGTTCCGACCACGATGTAGCGGCCCTCCGTGACGGCGTTTCCGACGACTCTGTGGAGTCTAAGGATCTGCTGGCACAACTCTGGCTCAAGAAACCAACACAGGCTCTGACCACCGGAGTAATAACTCATCGACCGCCACCCTTGTATCACCACCGTCGCTTTCTTCCCCATTCTCTTCCAATACGTTTCGAACATTGTTGGGTCTCCCCTGCATTTTTATATATTCCCATAATCCAACATTTCTTTTTCTTGGCTCAATTACAAATTTAACCATATAAGAAACTTCTTTTTTTTTTCTTTTCAAATTCATGGATTTATTAGAGCGAAGATTTAACTTTATCTAATAAAGCAATTACCCTTCAATTTTTTAACTATTAATTTTCAAAAATGTCTTACAAACAAAAAAATCTATAAGATACTTATAAAACTTACTCATTTACTAGACACAATTCAATCTTCGTCTATATCAAATCCTCAACACTTATTTTCACATATAAAAATTTGACAACTTCATCATGTTTTATAAAAGGAAAATACTCAAGTCCAAAGTTAAACATAAGAATTTTTTTTCTTTTTAGTTTATAGATATTTTAGAGTGAAGATTCAACTTTGTATCTAATAAAAAAACTACCATCCAATTTTTAAACCATTTATTTTTAAAAATATCTTATAAATAAAAAAAATTCTACAAGACACTTCTTAAAAAATTATTTATTTATTAGACACCATTCAATAGTAGTGTATATGAAATCAGAATAGTCTAACACCTATTTTCATATATAAAAAAAAAATTGACCACTCCATATTTTATAAAAGGAAAATACTTAACACTGATTACCATTGAAAAATTAACTCCGGTTGGCTGCATCATTTTATTAAAAAAAATAATAAAAAATCTAGATTTTTGCATTTATTTGTCAAACATTTTAATAGTTCTTAGCAAAATATATATGTCCTCACCAATCTGTACACTAGTATTTTCGTCTAAAACCATAAAAATACCCCTTTTTCAAGAATTTTCTCCTCAACTCTGTCAAAATTTTAATAATAATCAGTATCAGAACCAAAATATTATTAAATTTAATGAACACGTGACTATTATCCAAATTAGAATATAAAAAAATATATATATATATTTGCAAAGCAAGAATACAAAATAATTTAGCGCGAAGAAAATTTAGGTGGGCGTAGAGACTTACGCGTCTAAATTGATAAGTCTATCGTCCTGGTAATCTTGACGTTGAGATCGAGAAGACGGAGATAAAGGAACATTCTGTGCCTCCTTAATTAGTTCCTTCTGACGCTCCAATTTCCTCGCCGGCGAATCCCTCCGCCGCTCCTCGTCGCTGTAACACATAAATTCAAAACCCAATCATCCAAATTAAAACCCACAAACAAAATTCCAATAAAAAATAAAAAAAAAGCAGCATAATCTCACCTCGACTCTGTTCTGAAATTCACACAAGTACAAAATTTAAGCATGTTTTTTTAAAATAATTGTACGTACTGATGAATATATTCAATATAAAAAATTCTACTATTCCGATGATATTGAATTAGTAGATCCGGTGAGAGCGCAGAGAAGAGAGAGAAAGAGGGGGAGAGAGAGAGGAAGATCCGCCCAATGGCCTGACCGGGGAAGTTATCTTATGAAGAAAAAAATCCCACAAATCATTTGTCGGCGAAGTTTACAGATTTTTCACCGGAATAAATAGACGACCCCCAACCGGAGATGCCACGTGGACAACCAACCCTAAATGTAGAACCACAATCTGAATCAACCAAAAACGAAGGTTGTCCATTAACGGTCCTCTCTATAATTCAGGATATTACGGTCAGCACCTATTAAATAGTAAACCTCAAACCAATAACTTAAATTAATCATAAATTTGTAATTAATAGTTATACATGTTTAACTCTATAATTGCACTCTAACATGTGAACTTTGCTTAGCCCTAATTGCCTAATTGGCACCTAATTCTGATCAAAACTAGTTCGAATTCTCTCCTACCAAATTTTATAATTACAGAAACTAACACCCTTTTGTTTTTGTTTTTACAAAATATTTTGACTAAATGTATATATATTTTAGTGTTGGAAGATTTTTTTTTTCAATTTAGTGTTTTGTGTTTTAATACTTTTTTAAATTTAGTCCCTTGCTATTGGTCTTGAATGCTAAAATTGGTATATGATAAATTTAAATGACATAAAGCTTAGTAAACTTGATAGAAATTTAGAGGAGAAAATAATTTATAACTCAAATTTTCTACTAATTTCTTAGAAATACGACGGAGAAAGTATTTTTAGTAAATTTTAAAATTTATCAATAGTGAGAGACTAAATTGAATTTTGTTAAAAGACTCAAATGAAAATTTTTAAACAATGATATACAAATTGAAAAGAAATTCCTAAATAATAAGGAATAAAACATATATTTAGCATTGCATAAAAAGAAGAAGGAAAAAGAAGCATATATTTAACCTACAAATTTAGCATGTATTAACCTTTTCTTTTCCTCTCGACTTATTCATTTAATTGAAGCATATTATATTTGATACTCTATAATGCTTCAATAAGTTTTTCGTATGCATATTCTGGTCAATTGTGGAAATTATGTTGAACCAAATATGGCAAGAAAACTTTTCCCTTAACTATTAGAATTAAATACATTATGATATAGGAGAAAAGTAAAACCTATTATTATGGTACTATTGTTAATGGTAAATAGGGATAGATTTGACTCGTAAAAAATAAGTATAAACATTAATAGTTTGGTTTAAAGTTTTATTGGACGTCCATGAATTAAAAAATATGAAAATAAGATGTTTGAAAATAGTATTACTGGAAAAAAAATTGCAGCAACTAATAATCTAAGTAAAATTAAATAGTTTCTCTTAAAAAAAAAACTCAAATTAAATATAACTGATTGGTATCATTTAATTGATATAAAATAATTTAATTAAATAGTTGGCTATAATTGTTGAAAATGAATGCTTCCACTAGATTATTTAATTGGTATATATTTAACATATGATTAGCTGGTATAGCCGTAGTAGGATACCCTCCTTTATAGGTTTAATTTACAAAATGGCCATTGATGATTTATTCCTATTCCCAGGCTTCTAAATTCTTTCCCATTTCCACGTACGGCATCTTAAATGAGTTGAGTTAGGTTTATATTAATCTTTCATTTTTTTGTTCGGTAGAATATTCACATATTCATATTCATTTTTTTTCTTTCGACTTCAACATGAGAAGGTTCCAGCAGGTTCTACATGGGTTCCAATAATTACTTGTCTGCTCCTTTTTGCTAAACTCATTCTCATTGGGTAAAATTTGTCATCTACGAGGATTGTTCCTGTCTTGTTATTGAATTAGATTCTCTCTACACAATCTCTCTCATTACAGGGGAGAAGAACGGACTTTGAGTTCATGAAATTAAGACAAAAAATCTTACATTCTCCACTCATGCTCCTTCTTACATGTCTCTCGAGATCAAAATAGACTAGTCGATTTCTCTCGTCAATTTTGATGTGTTCGATTATGTGATTTTCTTTCATGGGCTTCACACTTTCTTGCATGTCTTGTAGAAGTGGAAAGTAGCTCAATTGTTGCCACGTGGCTAAATATTCTTATTAATAAAAGCTCCATTTAAAAAAATACGAGAGAGTAAAGATTCAAACTTTCAAATTTTTATCAAAAATTCGTTAGGCGAAAGTTTGTATTCATATCTTCATTTAATAGAGTCTTCACAAAAAAAAAAAAAAAATCAAGAAACTGAAGTTTGAAGTCAAAGATAAAAATAAAAATACATAAAGTAATGTGGTGATAAATATTATCTAAATGAATTTTCTTTTGGAGATAATTTGATACGTACTCGTTGAATTGATTTTTTTTGGGTACTAATTTATTTTAAAACTGTAATGACCGTGGATCGCGATATTGAAGAACAGAGTCTTTCGAAGGTCAAAATCGATACTCAATTATGGACAATCTAGAAGAGCCCGGCCATGGAACCTGAATCTTCACCATTTGATCATCCTCATATTCAAATCCTACATCTTCTCCGTCAATTTTGCAGCTTCTAGGCCCCTCCGAAGCAAACACTAAAATCTCCCCACAGCCCCTTGCTCCGACTCTTACCAATCCTTCATTCTCATCAATTTCTAGGGATTGTATGGCGCCCCCAGGATTGAGCATATTGGCCAGCCCAATCGGAGCGAATCCCACGTATGGCTTCGATAGAACTGTGACAGGGGAAACTACAAGCAGTTGGTAATTTAGTGGGGCGATTGAGTATTCTAAATTCTCCGATGCCTTCAACAGCTCTAGTTTCTTTTGTCGGACCATGTAGATGGCGAAGAAGTTGACTCCCTTGACAGAAATGGGGGTTTTCCCATTGTTCCACTCGATGTCTTTGGGGCCGGCGACGCAGGTTAGTGTTCGGGCGTACTCGGAGGCCCTTCTGTTTTGCCTTGTCTTGGGACACCACCCTCCTCCTTGGCAATTGAACAGCCCCAACGCGCCTGTGAACTGTTGAAATTTGAGCACAAGGTGTTTGATTAAATGTCGCACCCAAGAGTTAAAGGCTTTAGTCAAAGAGGGTTAACTGGAAGGGTAATTATGTCCTTTTATCCATTTTTTAAAGTAGATAATAAAATAAATAGAAGCATTTGACTGGTTTTATATGAAGATTATTTTATTGTCTTATATATGTATTCAACAACTAATCTTACTTTGTTGAGGTTCCAAAATTTGAGGATGGTTTTGCCATCATGAAGGGGGTCTTCGAAGAGACAATCTCGAGTAGGGAGGGCGTGATATTGGCATCGGAGTATGGATCCATCGGGCAAAACTAGACTTTTGAGTAAGTTGAAGTTGTGGCTACCGACTGAGTCACTTATGTAGATTGGTCCACCGGAGATGGCCCTCGAGGCGGCGTGGAACTCGGCACAAGGGTGGTTGGATTGGAACATGTCCCAGTCTGGGTGAATCATATTTCCCATCCAGAGACTATTATAAGCACAGTGTACCATGTGACACCCTTGTAGCCAATATGGATCTCCAGAAAGATCCTTTGTCCAGAAGTCATCCCCTGTAACGCACACAAATAATGTCAACATTCAAAGCTCATCACTATTAGACACAAGTTAATATAGACCTGTTATGAATATCATTTGTAAGGAGGAAAAAACTTGTAATTTAGATTTTGTAAAATTTTAGGGAAAGGATCCGAGAAGGGCATACCGACACGTCCAAGTGTTATGGCCTCTGTTCCAAGGTACATAAAGTCATTGCAATGCTCCATGCTAGCAATGACCCCATTTCCTTTGAAATATTTATGTATAGACATTGTAAGTGCCGTGTAATACGCTTTAGCCAGCTCGATCCGACCTCCGAATTCCTCCGATAGCATTTCAAGCAACTACATAATTGATCACACAAGTTGAAGTTATAATTATTATATTTCTGAAAATGAAAATGGAGTTAGAGGGTCTTTAATTTCAGACGACTTACGTGAATAACATCAACCTTAACACCGTCAATGCCTGCAGACTGGAGATGGGAGTGGAGTCCCTCGTACATTTTGTGGGCCAGCTCAGGTGGGACCAATCCGATGCCGCTACTGACAATTTTATCCACGGCCAAATCCTCCATCGTCATTTCCAACTCTTGGGACAAGTTAGGACTAATGATCCTTGACAGGGGCATTCCCAGCACATTGGGTCTAATCCCGCCCCAATATCCACAAAGCGCGTGCCACACGTACACATACTCTACACTCCTAAACTCCTCCTTCAAGTCCTTCACAAAGGCACCCAATCCTTTACAATTCTCCCGATCACTCTTGTACTCCCTAAATTTATAATTTTCTTCAAATTTTATTAACCTGCACGGCATTTGTTCGCCAGCAGTTGTTAGATCCATAGCTTCCTGTTCGCGACCATCCGTGATGGAATCCGCATCATGAGCGATGGACTGCCACCCATCGTCAATCAGGACCATCCCCGGTGGGCACCCACCGTCCACTAGGCATTTGACACCTGTCCTAATCCCCTGAGGGTTGACCTTAAGATAGAACGCGTCCCACGTGCACCACCCGAATTTGTCCATGATTCCCGGTGGCGTTTTTTCTTCTAGAAGCTTGAATGTCCCTAGACTAAGTTTGACCGCCTTCATTGCATCTTTGACCAAACTGTACGGATCTTCTCCCACTTGAATGTACAAGCAACTTCTGAACCGGGAGGCACGGACGCAGGTGGACCCACTTTCGACCCACATCGCCACGGTGTCATCCCCGTCGCCACCAGGACGCAGTGAGCATCTGAAAGCTCCTTCCAAGATTGGAAGCAGGAGAACAAATGGACGGCCCTGATCACTCCTGTCCAAAATCATCATCTGGGTCTCGTGCTGGACGTCGCTCCCGCACGTGCCGACCCACTGCGTGGTCCACCACACCTTGAATCGGAAAATACTGGAGAATCTTATACCTCGGAGCCGGCCGATGGATGCCACGTGGCAGCTGTTGGACTCATCGGCGTCGAAGCCGACAAAACAGCCGACCGCCAGCTGGGTCTCGGTCTCAGAGATGAGTGGCGAAGGCGTGGCTGTGATATATGGAGGGACATGGGTGAGAATTGGGTGGTGGCCGTTGGCGACAAAATTGGAATCTTTTAAGGTGATTGAGAGAGCAGGGCGTGAGGAAGCGTTGAGAACTCCCACTACTTCGTCGTTTATGGCGTTTTTGGTTAAGCTTGGTGGAGCCATGGGGAAGAAGAAATGAGAAGATGGGTATAGAAGTAGTGGAGAGGATCGAAGAGGGTTGAGAAGGAGGCCGGTTTATAAAGGAAAATGGAAAGTTGTTACAAATTGTGGTAAAGAAAAAGAGTAAAGTGGGGACAGAACCTTGTAGCGTTGTTAATGTTCTTCTTGTCAACAGAAAGAGGGTATGGACTCAATAAAGCTCAAATCATGATATATGCATATCTCTTTTTTGTTGCCTCCCACGTTTTAGGCTAGTGTCTAACAATTTTTTTTAATTAAAATACTATTTTAATTTAGTCCGTGCATTTTTATTTGATTTGTCTTTGGACACATTCGTTATTGCTTTTACTCTTTGACTTTCGTTCATTTTGGTCATTAAATTTAAAGTGTTCATTTTGGTTCTTATACTTTAAAAAAAATAATCACTTTAATTTCTATTTGTAAAAGTTTTAACCTGAACTCTACCCCTAATGAAAACTTTTATAAATTAATAATAGTTACATTTTAAGAAATATATTGAGTGTAATGTTTGAAATTGTGATAGAAAAATTAAATTAAAAATAAAATTAAAGACCCAAAAAGGTCAATATACTGACCAAAACAAACATATTTTGAAAGTATAGAGACTAAAATGAACCAAAGTTAAAAGTACATGTTTGTATTTTAACCTAAGTTTTCTAATTTTTTTTTAGCAAAGAAGAAACTTTTATTAAGAAGAAATAAGAATATGATCCTGACATTTTCTAAACATTTGAAAAAATTATAGTAGATATTTTAATTTATAAAATATTTAGGTCATTATTATTTAAAAAATATATATCTTCTTGCATTTTTCTTAGTCGTCAAACATTAAGTGGTGAGCGCAAGATATAGGTCCTCAAATTTAAGTATTTTTTTTTATTTTATCTTATTTTTATTGTATCCCAATTTAGTCTATATACTTTATAAAGTTTCTAATAGGCATCGGTACCTATCATAATTTCTTAAATGCTATTAATTATATAGTTTTACACATTAACATCATTGAAAATGTCTACGTGTTTTTTCTTTTTCCTTTTCTACTAATTTCTTATATCATCGAGTTCTTTTCTTTTCTTTACTTATTTTTTCCTCCTCCTCTCCCTCCAGTTAGGTATCTTCTGTTGGAAAAGTAATCTTGGCTGTGAATGTGACTAGACAATAAGAAAACTTCTCCTTTTTCTATTTCTTTTTTTTTTTTCATTTTAAAGAAAAATGAAAAGAAAGAAAATTTATGAAGGTTAAACACGGAAGGGGACAGGTAAATGATAAATCTAGTGTCTTTATTCCTTTGAATTGAGTCTTTATTGAGTAATTTCTGGAGGTTTAGTTGCTTATTATCCAGAGATTTCTTTATTTGGAGCCGTGAACTCCGTTTCCTTTAATTTCCTCACTTTCTTTTCCATTCCCTTTACGAGTTCAAATCTACAATCTTACATAAAGGTTATTAAAGTCTTTGAGTAAATTAAAAGTTAAGATTATTACCATTTTGAGATGGGCATTATTTATAAATGGATAATACTTTCATGTCCGTTAGCAAGAAATTTAACCATCACAAAAAATTTGACAGATATGTACTTAAAAAAAAAAAAAGAATAATATCACATCCCTCTATTGTATTCTTCTAAAAAATTTAATGGTGGGTAACTAAGTAAAAACTGAAAAGACAGATGAAAAAAAGAACATGACAATTGGGTTTAATTAGGGATCCTTTTGAGGGGCGTAAACCCGACAAAAGAACGAAAGTAACCAAATAAAAGTAAACCCTTATTATTTATTTTTATTTGTTTCTAGAAAAAGAAACTTTTTTTTTCAAAGGAAAACGAAAACGCTTGGAACGCGGCACCATATACGGATTTTCATACTTTATTGTTAAATATATATATATATATATATATTTTGTGTAAAATATATTTAGGATAGGTTTCAGCCAAGTAAATATACAATTTAAAAAAAAAAAAAAGTGGGCTCTAAGTTTCAAATGGACAATTTAGTCTTTTAACTTTTAAAAAATAGTTTTAAAATATTTTTAGAGTCAAAAAATTTTTGTTAGTTTCACTAATTTAATGTTGGTGTGATATTGATGAGTTGGATATTTATTAATTTATATTATTTTTTTTTAACTTAAGTGGCATTTTTCCCTTTCCATCCTCTCTCTCTTTTCCCTCCTTCGACCTCTAGTTTCCTTCTAATTAAATTTTAATTTCATTTTACCTGGTTTCTAATTTCAATTTCTGTGACACTCACCTATTCATCTCAGTGTTGTGATTTCAAATAATTTGGCATTGTCTGACTTCTCTTTGCCATGGTTGCTAGCTGAAACGCCAAACTCATCGGACACGTATGCTTAATTTACAAGTGCCATTGCCAAACTCGCCAATGCATCACGTCCGCATTTCGTTACTGACACAACATAATTTTGACTCCAAGAACCTTTTAGAACTATTTTTTAAATGTCAGGGACTTTTTAAAATATACAAACCAAATTGAAATCTATCTAAAATTTATAACTATAAGAGTATTTTACTCTTTTAAAATTAATTATACATATTTACTTATTTTTACAATAACATTATATTACAAATAAATTCTAACTCAAAACAAACAAACAAGGAAGACAATTGAAACTTACAAAAAAAAAATAAATAAAATTCAACTGCGCAAAGTAAACCTAATTCGGGACACGAAAATGTAGTTCATAAAATAAAAGGTTAGATTGAAACGATTGATCTTTTGGGATGATTGAGAAATATCTTTTCCACTCTCATTCACGCTCTTTAAAAAAAAAAAGAAAAAAAAAAGTTAATTGTTTATTATCAAAATTTACATATTTATATATGTAATTATAGATTAAGGCCATCCCCCAAATCAGCTCCTTCTGGTATTGGGCTGGGCTTTCAACTATTTGGGCACGGTTTGATCGGACCTACTTCTGGGCCTCCCCATATACGTGTTCGGTCCTTTTTTTTTCTTTTTTCTTTTTTCTTTTCTTTTTCCTATGTCCCGACGATTTTTTTATATGTTTCATTGAACATATGTTTCAAATATTAGTGGGTAACTTTAGTTTTCAAACTATTTTTTATACAGTATTACTGAGAAAATATTAATTAAGTACTCACTGATTTTAATGGATTATTAATATATATTTTATATAAGTGTTTTACATTTTGTTATATTTGTAATTACATTTTAGAAGATATTTTGGTTGCACATAGCACACAAAGATTTTGACTACAACCATTTCTATAAATCTTATATCACACGCTTGTCACAAAGAGGCAAAAAAAAAAAAAAAGGAGGTTATCCATTCAAATTCTAATTTGTTCTCATTTTCCTCAACTAAATAAATTTTAGTTCTATTTCAGAAAACTATTAATCACAAATTTGTCAAATTACCTATTTGTCCACTGTCTCTTGAATAGTTAAAAAAAAATCTTGCAAATTATCTGATTAAGTAAAAAAGTAATATAATAAATAATTGAACTTATTAAGATTAATATTTTGCCAGGTATTTTGATGAGTGTTGATTATGATAAGGCCAATGATAATGTATTAATATATATTAGCTGGAGGGGTGATAAGTGGGACCCACTTATGATTGGGCTGCCAAATGTCATATTACAATTGGTTGGCGACACGAGTGGAAGACAATATCCTCATCAATATGTTGTGTTTGGTTTATCACTCACAAAAAAGTGGGTTTTTTTAAGATAAATAAATTCAAATCTAAAGGTCAGCTTTATTTATTGCCTTTTACTTTTTGGTTTTGTTTGGGGATATAGCTTCTTTGCATTCATGATCCCTTTGAAACCCCTTATTAATTTTTAAGTTATCTACTTTCCATTTTTGCATGTTAAAATATCAATAAATTTATTTATGTGTGTAAATTATTTTTTGTTAAATTTTTAATGGTGTAACTTATTTTCTTAGTTTTGAGATGTTGAACAGAGACGAACAAAACGTCTAGATCTCTTCTCTACCTCTTTAATTACACTTTCTCTTTATACGTACAATCCTAAAAGTATCATAAAACTCAAGACTACTAGTTTTATAGGATGAATTAAACCAAAACATTATAAGTGATTAATTTCATCTTTGCACACCATTTACTCTCAACATCCAAAGGGGCAAAATTGATACCAGACATATCATACAACATATATTAAACCTAATTTCAAGAAACAATGAGGGTTACTTTAGCCCCTGCTAACCGTTTTTCGTTTTTGGTTTTTAGTTTTTAAAAAATATATTGTTTGATAACCCATCTGTTTTTTGTTTTTCAAAAACCCTTTTGAAATTCTATATAAATTTTAAAAACAAAAAAAAAGTATGTTTTCAAAAACAGGTTTTTGTTTTTCAAAATCTCATTTCTTCTTTTAATACTCAACTTTTTTTTTTCTTTCTTATATTTATCGTTAAAAAATTTATTTTTTACTCTAATTTTTTTATTTCTAAATTTCTCTCTACAAAATGTATTTTTCTCTTTAAAATTTTCATATTTTGAATATTTATTGTTATTTGTCTCTCTTCAACATTTTCTGTATTTTTGTTTTTTTTTCTAACAAACCAGTTTCATTTCTCTTGCTAAAAAATTAATATTTTTTCTAATTTTTTTCTCTTGAAAATTTCATATTTTATAACTTTTCTGTCTCCCAGTAATCTATTTTTTAAAATTATATTTTATTTTCTCGTTCAATTTTCTTTCACCTTAACTTTTATTTATCTTTTTTATTTATTTTATATAAAAATTATATTTTTAATATTATTTTTATCTCTAAATTTGTTTCCACTATAATTTTTCTCTTTTTTTATAATTTCTTTTTTTTTTCTTTAACATATCTTTTCCTCACGATTTTATTTTTTCTCCAAAAGTTTTATCTTTTTGTCTTTAACTTTTCTCAACCTATTTTTTTTCTAAATATTTTTATTTATCTCTCTAAAATTTATCTTCCAAAAGTTTATTTACATCTCTATTTCATGTTTCTACATCGGGGGAAAGACCAAAATTTCCGCAGGATTGGGTCCCAAAAATAGAAAACGCATGTTCCGACCCCATCCCCGTCCCCAATTCCATTTTTTAAATAATTAATATATATTTATTACACTTTTTTATATTTAAATTCTAAAAATAATTAAAAACAATTATAAAATCGATAATTTTTCTCGAGAACATCTCTCGGACCCAAGAACGAGGTGGAGACGGAGACTAAAAATTTGCACAAACCCGATAATGGGGAGAGCATCCTCACTCGCACTCACACTATCTCTACTCTATATAAATTTTTCTCTCTCTAATATGTATTTTCAATTTTCTAACTTTTTAGAAACAAAAAACTAAAAATGGTTACCAAACATTGTTTTGGCTTTTTGTTTTTTAAAAACAAGAAAAAAAAATGGTTATCAACCATATATGGTTTTTGTTTTTTAAAAATAGAAAACCAAAAACTAAAATTGTTATTAAACGAACCCTGATAAAAATTAAAAAAGAAAAAAAAATCCGAAGGTAAAATTGCATCCCTAATTTGTCTAGTACGCATCAAACACAACATTGTGTACAAAATGTAGACACAATTCATGGCAAGCAAAAGTAGCCCATACCAGCTTTCTAATCAATCCTTTTTGTTCCATGCTTTTTCGGACATGCCATGAATATATGCCTTTGAAGTTTGAAATAACCTCTCCATTTTGTCGATGCTACCTACAATTAGGCCACCCTTCACATGTCATATTAAGACAACAATTGCATCAAATTTCAAATCACAATGGGTCCGTCATGTCCCAAAATGACGTTGTAAAAGTCGAATGGTCAACAACCTCGAGTCCAAAATTAAGTAATAAGTATCTTCTATAAATTTAAGTTCTTCGGACCTCGTCTAATAACCATTTCGTGATGTCAAACCCAATGGTTCTAATTTTAACCCGCCAAGGCTCCAAAAACAGCCATCATTTTTTAAGGCAAAGGGTATGAGAAAGAAGATTGAAAATATGGGGACAGAGACCGCATGCAGCATAAAGCATTCCTGTCCCATACGACATATATAAGAGACCAATATTTCTCAATTTTCTCAAAAAGTTTGCTTTTTTTAGGGTTCTCATTATGATTTCCATTTCTGCATGCACAGCACACGTGTAAGCAAACCCATCTTCACAATCACATTCCCTTCTTATTTTTCTTACAGTCTCAACAAAGTATGAAGAATTTCAACAATTAAACTAAACTATCTAACGTTGACATTAACAATTTTGGCTTAGAAATGGGTTCACAAGGCAATATTTCTTTAAACAGAAACTTCCCTATTCTCAGCTTGATAAGCCATGGAAAGGACGCAACTGATCTCTACAGGGAAAATTGCAGTGTCAAATTACCTGTGAAATTTCAAGCATTGGGTCCACAGAACCGAAAATTTCTATTACTAGGATGGGATAATACTTCTATTCAAAAAGTATAAATAAAATACTTAAAAGTTTGTAATTTTCTTATAATTTATCTACCAAAGCATATATATAAAAGATAGGAGATAAAGTTAAAATTTCTTGTTCCACCCTTAAATTAATCTAGAAATTATATGGACGGAGAGATTAATGTTGAAGCTTACACATGCAAACAAAAGGAATGTGACTTGACTTTTATAGACCCCAAAAGTTAAAATTGCCTGTGTTTGAAAGATGGGGTTTGAAAAATATGTAAGAAGAAACCGTGTCACCTTATCAATGGAAGAAGGAGAATTCGAGGTGGCCCTCAACTCAAATCTATATGTGGAAAAGGCATATTAATGAGAGGGACAGAGACAAAGAAAAGGCCATGTTTTGGTTTCTCATTTGAGTGAGACAAGTTGTCCTATAGAGATGAGATCAAGATAGATCCCTTATTTTTTTTTCCCTCTAATTTGAAATCTAACCTTATTTTGTTTGAAAGTGTATGGCTTAGCCATGGTCTTTTTTTTCTCTCGAAATCGATGTCATGTAGCTTACGTTAGTACATCTCTATAACTGGGATTCGTTGTCTAGACTGAGCAACATTGTGACTCTAACAAAGCTCGAACACAAGACCTTATGGTAGGTGATACCACAAGGTCCTATGTCCTTGCACTATGCGATTCTTTATGGACTATGATTGTTGTCATTAAGAAAGGGAAATTTGAAAATCTTGATATTATAAGAAAGGGAACACCCAAAAGTTGAGTAGGGTAATTATTATTGGGTGAGAGTAGGAAGATTTTGGTGGTCGTGGGAGTAGGAGATAAAAACTTCAGGCCACATTGATATTGTTTTGTTTATAAGTTTTTGGTAGTATAAATATTTAGAGTTTGAGGGTGTTCTGAGAATTGAGGGGTAGGGGTGATGAAGGAGACTCTAAGGTATTTGGCTGGAATTGCAGGGCAAAGTGGGTATGGCTCTAAATCCACTGCAGAGCAAGTTACTCAACATTCTCACTTTTCTTCTCCTTTGACTGCAATTATAACTGGTTAGTTACTGTTTCCAAATGTTTTATAAATACCACTGTTTTTAACATCTCTAACTTATCATCTCTTGTATTGGGTTTTGTTTTAATTCACTTTGTTCTGCAAGTTGCATGCTTTAATTTTATGGTTTAGTTTGTGATTTGTACTAAACAGAAATGTATTGAAAACCAAAGTTTACCAAGTTGAACATATGCATGTGTGTGTGTAGTGGAATTGAACCAAATGCCAACCAAATTAATCATATCATAGACTGCCATATACATGGAACATAAGAATACATATTGAAGGAAACAAGGTGAAATCGCAGCATCATCAATCAAACCATATAATGTTGCCAAAGAATGATATCAAAAGAAGACAGAAGCAATCAAAATACAGCTCTGAAAAGTTAAAGTCCAAGAATGATAACTAAATGAAGTTAACAAAGGTTGATCTTTTATTGAGTATGAACTAACAAGAAATGTGTGGTGGTGGAAACTGAAAGGGGCAACATCAGGAATTGGAGAAGAAACAGCAAGAGTGATGGCAAAGAGAGGGGTGAGAATAGTGATAGCAGCGAGAGACCTGAAGAAGGCAGCAAAAGTGAAAGAGAGGATCAAAAGAGAAAGTGCAGAAGCAGAAATTTTAGTGTCAGAGATAGACCTCAGCTCCTTGGCTTCTGTGAGGAGATTCTGTGTGGACTTTGCAGCTTCAGGGCTACCACTCAACATTCTCATGTGAGTTTGCCTTCACTTTTCCCAACCAAAAACCCCCATTTTTCCTCACCCCCTTGTCGTCTTGCTTTTCGCAGAAACAATGCTGGAGTTTTCTCTCCAAATTTGGAGTATTCCGACGACAAGTTTGAATTGACATTTGCTACTAATTATTTGGGTAATTTTCACTTCTCAGCTAAACAAATACAAATAGATAGCGAAAGGAAAAGAGGAACAGTAATTTTCCCTTTTCTCCCGCAGGGCATTACCTTCTGACAGAGATGCTTTTAGACAATTTGATAGAAACATCAAAGAGAACAGGAATCCAAGGAAGAATAATAAACGTCTCTTCTGTTGTCCACTGTTGGGTGAAGAAAGATGGCCTCTGCTTCACTCACCTGCTCAACCCAAACAAGTTAGAAAATTTGCTACATGGTTTCTGCTCAATAATCAGCCAATGTATGGTAGAGAAATTAAAGCAAATGCAAAACTAAACCATGTGCTTGTGCAGATACAATGCCACGCTTGCTTATGCTCAGTCAAAACTAGCTTGCATTTTACATGCCAAAGAGGTGGCTAGGCAGTTGAAGGTTATTTTATTATCCATCTTAATCTATCTATCTTTTCTGCAAACAAACAGCCCATGTTCTGAATTTCACTCATTTTTACAGGAAAGAGCAGCCAATGTAACAGTTAATGCACTGCATCCAGGAATTGTAAAGACTGCAATTATCAGAGCCCATGGAGGATTTATCACAGGCATGAACTATTGTGTACATTTTGCCTAAAGCAAAATAACAAAGAGGGTATTGAATTATTATAATTATTCTAACATGTTCTGCAGATTCTCTGTTCTTCATGGCATCAAAGTTGCTGAAGTCTATTCCTCAGGGTGCGGCTACAACATGCTATGTGGCTCTAAACCCACAAACAGAGAGAAAAACAGGGAAATATTTTTCAGATTGTAATGAGACCAAGTGTTCAGCTCTAGCCAATAATGAGTTAGCAGCACGAAAGCTGTGGATGCAAACTCGTGCCCTTATTCACAGGCAACTTGGTGAAACAGCTTCAGCTTAAAGATTTTGCTTTCTATTTCATCATCAGTAACTTTTAAACCACCAGAGAACAGTATATATAAATCTGTGCATTTGTAAACGAACAGCGACCCGAGACAAGAATAAGATGTTATAATAAATTAGGCCATTTTCTTGAACAAATCCCTCGATCTGTCAGAAGTTGACCTTTGTATATGTCTGAGGGTAATTTCTAAACCCTAATCTGAAATCAATACTATGCTCGTGCTATTAGGATCTCCTAATTAAGCAGAAACAACAAGAGTAATCTTTTCGTGGACCAGATCGCAACAAAGGGAATAGTGGAAATTTAAAAAATTGGATCAAGCCCGCCAATTGATGGATCAGCGATTTGCAAATAAACTAGGCCCAATTATAGAATAACAGGCCTAAAATTAGGGTCCAATAAAGGTCAGACCCTAGGCCCAACCTAGTTTTAGTTCAGTCTATTAAGCCCATAGCAGACCTCAGAGATTCCTTTTTATGATTTATTTAAATATAAAACTTATTCAATAATTTTAATAATTAATATTGTGTATCTACTTGTTTTCGGTCAACATTCAATAACTACACGTCTAAATATATAAAAGAAAGTCCGTCTAGCTCCGTTGGTAGCGTGCAAGGCTCTTAACCTTGTGGTTGTGGGTTTGAGCCCCACAGTGGACAACGTAACTGGGTCGTTGTACAAATATTTTGGAGATCAAATATTTGATCCAATAATATTAATATAATCAATCATTGAGTTGAGGAATAATAAAACAAAACCAAGAAGCACGTGAATTATTATTATTATTTCTTTATAATTTAATACGTTGGCTCAAAAGAAAAAGCAGGGATACCGAATAACCAGGGAAACACCACACGTTCTATGAGATTACCAACAAAAAAGCACAGCTATTTTTTAATTTGGATTTACATACAAAATATATCGATGACTCATTTTATGTTCCCAATAATGGCATGGCAGACCCAAAAAGAAGGAATATTTTCTTACTAATTTTGTACCTTCTGTTGGCGACGTTTTGTAGTTGATTACTAAAAATAAGAAATCAAGGATAAAACAAGAATGAGTTGAGAAAAAGAAAAAGGAAAGAGAAAAAATCATTTCATGCCCAATCAAGATTTCATGTACAAATTTTCTTGTTTGGTGGTTAGTTATCTAGATGATTATGAGATGAGCTTTCCATTTTAGTTATTTGCCAGATTAATTCATATGCTTTATAAATTTTCAAGAGGAATATCCTTCTTCGTTCTGCTCCTGCTTCCATATCGAAATATTGGTAATCATTTTGATAACTTGAGAGTTCAAGTCAACACCCTTCACATTTGTAAAGTTACCTTCTTAAAAAATTTTAGGAGTGGAGAGGTAAGAATTTGTGATAGGATATGAATTATGATGACAAGAAGGGAATAACTTGATAAAGAAACATAATAGAGAGTAAAAAGTGGGACTCCTCTTGGTGAAAATGATGAAAGAATTGACCATAAATTGAAGAATATTATAGACTATAGTAATGATACCTACAGGTCCTACACTACATTACCATGTTTCTCTTCTCGCCCTTCTTTTATGCTATCCCCTTCATCCCTCTAAGGTGGAGGGGAGGGGACATGTACCATATTTTAACATTTTATCTATAAAGTCAGGCGGCTTTGTTTTTTCCTTCACAAATCCCTCGGCTGTCCCATCCAAATAAGCCATTTTTTTGGCTTTCAATTCTATGCTCATTACCTTCCACTCTCACCGCCCACCATTCTCTGAATGATTTCACAAAAATTTAGAAAAATAATTTTCTATTTAACGAAAATTTTTATTGATGAATGAAAATGAACAAAATTATTTAAAGACACACTCCTCCCAATAGAGTGAAAGTAAAACCAGTAAAAATAAAGAAAAAGAGTTGGAAAATTAAACCGGAGTTATAAATTCCTAACATTCCATTCATCAACAAGATTAGTATAATGAAACATTATTAAATAATGAAAAATGTTAAAGCATAAAAAATTAAATTGAAACATTATCAAATAATAAGGACCAAATTTAAAAAGAAAAAAAAAATACCCGCACAGTCGAGGCTAAAACATATATTTAGATAAATGTTTCGTCTTACAACTTTTGAGGGTACAAAATTAGTAAGAATTTAATATCTAAAATAAGCGGCCACTTCAAAGATTGAACTTGTTCTTCTGAAGTTTTTTCTTTCCTTCTTGCCCTTCTCCAATGTAAAAATTCCATTTTCATTTCTTAATTTTATATAAAGGTCTAAATTAAATGTAAATATAAAAATTCAACCATAGAGCCATAAAGATCATAATAATTTTTTAAAACTTAAAGGCAAAAACAAAACATCTGATAATATGAAAACAAAAATGATCGAGTGAGAGATCTTCTTCATGCATGAGTGGCTTATACTCATTTTTAGTTCAAGAACCAAGTTATGTGGAGCAATTCAACAGAAGATTCATCAAGGCAATTAACATACATCACTGAACATTTCTCCCTAATAACAATAGAAGCTGTATAAGATAGGTTTATATTTGATGATATGAGATGAGAGTTTCAAGAGAAAGGTTAAATGGGAGGAAATGTAGATTGATGGGAATGATATTTACTGTGATTGGTAGGGAGATGATGTGATCACAAAGATTACTTATAAATAAAAGTGGGAGGCATTCCCTCAGCTACTTTGGCTACCTAGTTTTAAACGCATGCGGATTCCACCCACTAGATTTAATCTTGTGGTAGAAACCAAATATTACACCAATCTTTCATAACCTACTTATCTACTCTCATAACCTATTTGGCGTAACCTATTTGGTCATTTCTGGAGTTTATTGACATTTGTCTAGTGCATATTGTCGTTTGATAATGGAGGAAGTGTTATTTCACCTGCTATTTCAAGACAAACAAGAGATTCTTTAGTGTGCGGCTTTCTTTACTACTTCGTGGAACATTGAACTCGAGAGAAGTAGGAGAATTTTTAGAGGCCTCAAAAAGGAGGGGTGGACTATGACTAGGTTTCACGCCTCTCTTTGCGCGTTAGCTTTCAAGGATTTTTGTAACTATTCTTTTATTTTTTCTTCTCAACCATTGGAGACATTATTTGTAATTTTTAGGTTTATTTCCATCATACAGCTCCTCTTTTAGTGGGGTTTTCTTTCTTTTGTAATTATTGTTTGGTTTCTTTCTTCTATCTTAATGGAAGCTTGGTTTGGCCAAAGAAAAAAACTTATTTATGTGCAATTTAAATATACAAACATCTCAATCCTAACAGTCTTACTTTCAAGTTTCTTATTATGGTTCAAATTATATTAAAATTTGTCATTTCTCTGTATCAGGCCATGCATTTTCCATTCACAAACATTGCTGTTTAATGATTTTCATAATGTATTTTGTCAAGCAATTTATTTAAAGAATAAAATCCTACAAATATTTATAAAACTATAAACACGTAACAGTAGCAAGAACCAAATCCTCTTCTCATCAAACTTCGTAAACAGTTTCAAGAACATTTTCTGGAAAGATCAAGAGCCAAGAAATACAAAAGATTTCTAAATACATCTATTTTCAAAAAAATAAATAAATAAATAAATAAAATACAAAAGCAAACAGAAACAGAAACAAACAATCGAAGATATTTACAATAACAAACAGTGGATTTAACATTACCCATGGACTTGGGCTTTCATGACACATTCATAGCCAAACGCAAAGCAAAGATCATTATTAGATATATAGTTCCAAAAATAGTATCAGGCTATCAGCACCAACCTATTCATCCTTAGTTGATAGCTTTGCATGTAAAGGAATCGGAACAAAATATTCTCTCCACAATACAAATTAGTTTATTTTTGCCTTAAAATAAAAGGATTTCTTTCAATATTGTAATCTCTCTCTGAAAAAAGTAAGATGCAACATATCCATGTTATTGTAGAATATATAACCAACAAAATATAAATGATGTGACAGATATAGAGTGTTTTGAAGTTTGTATTACCGTCGCTTTTCCATGGCGCTCGAGTGCTCTGACTAGAAATCTTGTTTTAAGCTTGTACCGGTTGTATGGTCCTACCTAATAAATGGAGAAACATGAATTAGAATCATACAAATCTCAGTGGTTAACAAAACATCGAGAAAAGAATATCTAACGAATGGATATAAATTCAAGCTCTCTGTACATGAATAAGTATATTACTTGGGAAACCTTAACCGATTTGTGTTTGGTAATTTTAATGAATCATGAAAAGTAGTGAGTACACGAAGGGGGGGAAAGATGTGTAGAATAGGCCGAGTCTATTAGTTGCCATTACCACTGGTTTTGTGACGGCTACAGATTCTTAAACAGAAACAGAGAATCTCTCTAAAGATCTTAAGATAAACTACCTACATGTTTAAGGGTCTGCATAGCTTATGATTGCACATCCAAATAATGTACAAGTGGACTTTCGAACAAACAATACCATCCATCCGCGTTCCACTTACCTATTTCTTAATTTTAGAAGTTCTATCTGCAGTTTTTGGGTTTTCTTTTCTATAATTCATAAACAAAATGAATGCATGTATGTCTTTGTTTGGACAGCATCAATTTGTCCAGAAAGTTTTATTTGTTCTGAAACAGCTCTATATGATTGCTTAGCTTAACTATGAATATGTTCTCTCTGTCAATCTCTCTCTAGTAGCTCTCCCTCCTTTCTCTCTCTCCCGCCCTCTCACTCTGAATTATAAGAACAGGACTCACCTTGTTCATAAATAGAACAATCGAACGCCGACTGAAATTCCATTGTTTCTTCTCGAACAACATAGACTAGAAGGTCTGTTGGATCCGGAGAACATGGTTTTATTCACTATTCGGCAACACAATCAGCCAGAAAGAACATGATTTTTCCTCGCCCATTGCCATTTCCTAGGTTCAGACCAGCTTTTCTGCTTTTCCCATTTGAGTTCCTAGCAAAGGTGTAGTAATGCATGCAAAACCATGGACCTTCTTCTTCATACTATTCCTGTTTTCCTCCTCTTTAATCGCTTCTGCCGTCAACCATCAAGGCGAAGCTCTCCTATCATGGAAACAATCTCTGAATCTATCGGCCCAAGAGTTGAACAGTTGGAATTCAAATGATGAAACTCCCTGCGGGTGGTTTGGAATCACCTGCAACTTCAAACAGGAAGTTGTGGAAATAGAATTCAGGTACGTTGAATTGTTGGGTAAAATTCCCACTAATTTTAGCTCATTGTCGACCCTGAGCAAGCTCATCTTGGTGGGGACAAACCTCACTGATTCAATTCCTAAAGAGATTGGCGATCTAAGGGAATTGAATACATTGGACTTGAGTGTCAATAGCTTGACAGGAGAAATCCCAATTGAGATATGTGGTTTGCGCAAGCTCAAAAAAATGGACCTCAGCTCGAACATACTTGTGGGATCGATCCCAGCTGGAATTGGGAATCTTACGATTCTTAAAGAGCTTGGTCTTCACGATAATCAACTAAGCGGTCAAATTCCCAGAAGCATAGGAAACTTGAAGCTGCTGGAGCTCATTAGAGCTGGTGGGAACAGAGACATCGAAGGCAATATACCTCCAGAAATTGGGAACTGCACCAATTTGGTTTATGTAGGCTTCGCTGAGACCAGAATTTCAGGCTCTCTCCCACCAAGCTTAGGCCTCCTCAAGAAGCTTAAAACACTCGCATTCTACACAACCCTTCTCTCTGGCAAAGTTCCTCCTGAAATTGGAAACTGCAGTGAGCTCCAATACCTGTTCCTCTACGAGACGTCGCTCACAGGTTCGATTCCAACCAGCTTCGGAAATCTCCAAAACCTGCTAAATCTGTTTCTATATAGGAACAGGTTGACGGGCACGTTGCCAGAGGAGCTTGGAAACTGTTACCAATTATTGGATATTGACATTTCAATGAATTCTTTGACGGGAAGCATTCCAATCACATTTGGTAACTTGACTTTTCTACAAGAACTAAATTTGGGCATGAATAATATTTCAGGCGAGGTGCCCGCAAATATTGGAAATTGGACGGAACTTACTCATTTGATGCTCGACAACAATCAAATCACGGGTTTGATACCTTCGGAACTAGGAAATTTGAAGAATTTGAGAATGTTGTTCTTGTGGCATAACAAGCTCGAGGGAAGTATCCCGTCCTCAATTTCCAACTGCGAGATTCTTGAGGAGGTGGATTTATCGGTAAACGGATTGACGGGTCACATTCCTGGAGAAATTTTCCACCTTAAGAAGCTAAATAGCCTCATGCTCCTCTCCAACAATCTTTTGGGCGTCATACCTCCAGACATCGGCAATTGCTCATCGCTAAATCGTTTCAGAGTCAACAATAACATGCTCTTCGGCGCTCTCCCACCACAGATTGGGAATTTGAATAATCTGAGTTTCTTGGACCTCGGAGAGAATCGGCTCACTGGAGAAATACCTGATGAGATTTCTGGCTGCAAGAATCTAACATTCATCGATATACACTCCAACTCCATTAGTGGAGCTTTACCCTCAGGTCTCGACCAACTTATTTACCTTCAAATAATTGACTTCTCAAATAATCTAATTGAAGGGAATATAGATGCTGGTCTCGGACTGTTAAGTTCACTCACCAAACTCATCCTGTACAACAATCGATTTTCCGGCCCAATCCCTAATGAGCTCGGCTCCTGCTTGAAATTACAGTTGTTGGACCTCAGCGCTAATCAACTTTCTGGTAATCTCCCGTGGAAGTTGGGAGACATTCCAGCACTGGAAATCGCCTTAAACCTAAGCTGGAACCAACTCAATGGCGAGATACCGAGTGAGTTCGCCTATCTAGACAGACTCGGAATCTTGGATCTCTCACACAACCACCTGAGCGGCGACCTCCAAACCATCGCCGTCATGCAAAATCTCGTGGTACTCAACGTCTCCGACAACAATTTCTCAGGCCGAGTGCCGGAGACTTCCTTCTTCAAAAAACTCCCTCCGAGCGTCCTCTCCGGCAATCCGAACCTCTGCTACGGCAGCATATGCACCGATGAAAGGGAAGGAAGAAACTCAAGGCGAGAGTCAGCGCCTCGCGTGGCGGTGGTGGTGCTACTGTGCATAGCTTGCACGCTTCTCATGGCGGCACTTTACATCGCCTTCGGATCGAAAAAAATGGCCGAAAGACACTTCTACGGGGACCACGACGGTGACGGCGTTGATAGCGATTTGGAGATTGGCCATGAACTTGATTGGGAGATGACGCTCTATCAGAAACTCGACCTATCAATTTCTGACGTGGCAAAGAAGCTTACAGCTGGCAACATCCTCGGTCGTGGCCGATCTGGCGTCGTTTACCAGGTCAACATCCCACCCGGTGTAACAATCGCCGTCAAACGGTTCAAGACATCGGAGAAGTTCGCCGCCGCCGCATTCTCCTCCGAAATCTCCACTCTAGCCAATATCCGGCACCGGAATATCATCCGATTACTCGGCTGGGCGGCGAATCGGAAAACGAAACTGCTATTCTATGACTATTGGCCACATGGAAACCTTGGCGATCTGTTACACGAGCGATGCGCCGGCGGATATGTCATCGATTGGGACGCTCGGTTCAAGATCGCGATCGGAGTGGCGGACGGGTTGGCTTACTTGCATCACGATTGCGTGCCGGCGATCTCGCACCGAGACGTGAAGGTCCAAAATATACTGCTGAGCGATGAATACGACGCATGCCTTACAGATTTTGGATTCGCCAGGTTCATTGAAGACGATCTTAACGACTCCTCGTCGGCCAATCCGCTATTCGTCGGATCTTATGGCTACATCGCACCAGGTGAGTACGATTTTCAGATAACAATCAAATTTAACCCTAACTTTTGGCTAATGTTGATTTTATTGACAGAGTATGGCCGTATGCTGAAAGTAACAGAGAAGAGCGATGTGTATAGTTACGGAATCGTGCTTTTAGAGATGATTACTGGTAAAAAGCCAGCAGATCCTTCGTTTGCAGAAGGTCAACACATAATCGAATGGGTCCGACAGCATCTATACAGCAAGAACAACCCAATCGAGCTTTTGGATCCAAATCTAAAAGTCGATCCCGACGCCGAAATCCAAGAAATGCTTCAGGTGCTGGAAATCGCGCTTCTCTGCACCAACAATCGCGCGTATGATCGCCCTACAATGAAGGACATCGCTGCATTACTGAGAGTAATTCAAACCGAGTCGAGGATGAAGATCAATGGCAAGAAACCTGGTAATGGGTTAAAGAGACTAGAAATTCAGTCGTATTTGTCGTCTTCTTTGGCCTCGACTCGGCTGCAACTTCTTCAATGCGACAACTCTCGCTGCTCGTTTGCTCACTCGTCTTCCTCCGGTTATCCCCATCGTTCGGTAACCTAATTTCAGGCTTCGCGCCATAAAAATTGTTTTTAAAAAATGTTAATGCTATATTTATCTGTTGTTAACTTGTTTGAGAATAGAATGACTCCAGAACTTTTTGAAAATTTTGACTTAAAGAATGATACGACGATGACAATAAGTATCTTATTTTAATGTGAAAAAAATATGGTTGATCATATATGATGGATGTATTTTTTTTATATAGTAAGATGATTAATATAGACTTTGTCAAAAATATGATATGATATTTTCTATTTTTGACATAATTAGTCTCAATCCTTAATTATATACCAATAATCTTCCCCTAAAACGAGAGGAAAAAAATGGAAGGAAAGAAAAAAAAAAGTCGCGTAGGAATGGCGAAGAAATGGAGCAGCAGCACGCGAGCGGCATATCAGATTTGCCTCTGCCCTGCTTTAATCTTCCACTACTTTTGATGCTTCACCACTTCAAACAAACACCAATTTCTTTCCACTCTCTCCACCATCCGAATCTGTGTACTTCTTCTGCACCATTCTGATTACTCTTTTTCATCAATTTTTAACCACCTTTTTATTATAAAACTACCTCTAATCCAATTCCCCATCAACTTTAATCTCCACCAATGCTGTGATTTGTTCACAAATTTCTTGGGCTTCCCGCTACTCACGCGCTTCTTTTTAAAACAATAACATTTACACGTTTGTAGGTTAGTATCTATCTTTCAAAGTTTAATGGTAGTTGGCAAAATATAGATGTTGACTAATAAGTATTAAGTATTTTTCATTTTGTAATTTCTAATACAAACCTATTTCAACTTTACTCTCACAATTCTGATTAATTTCTATATATGAGGTCCAGATGAGACCAATGTTGGGTGTTTTGAGTTATCTTTAATGCATTTTAAACTCAGTTTTTTTCTTTTAAATGTCTATTTTTGTTACCAACAGTTAATACAATTTTGTCTTTTACAAGGTCGAAATTCTATATCATATTATCATATTTGTTGTATTTCGAAGGCATTTACTATAGCAATTGGAGGAGGGAAGCATAGGGAAGAGACCACAACCTTCTAATTCTTTGTATTTCCACTCCAATAGTTACAAAATTCCATATCCTCTATGATTAACATTATGAAAAAAAAAAAAACAAAACAAACCATAAAAGTGAAACCAGGAGAAAGGAAAAAAAAAAATTATACATTACATTCTATCCTACAAGCTTTTTTCAATATTATTACAACTTAATTTTTGTTTTCATGGGCATTTTACATTCCTCCCAGGACCTCCATAGTAAAAATAAGTGCCCCAAACATTATTGTTGCCTTGTCTTATATCATAGCAATCAGAATGGTCAGCCAAGAGATGAAGATTTGTTAGAGGAAGCAAATTATTGTCCCAATCAACCACTTGGAGGTTCCTGAAATATGAAGCTTTTCCAAAGCCTTCTTCTGCAAAATGGCCACTCCCCATTTGAGTGGCTGTGTGGAACCCTGATGATCTGCTGTTCACTATCTCCCCTCCAAACTGCACCATGCTCCCATGGCTCCTTAAATGGCTGAACAGAAACGCCGGCCAGTATCCGACTAGCAGACCTGACCCGTATTCCAACCACCAGTGCCCGTGCTTCGGGTCCTGTCCAGAAACAAGAAAAACTTTTGGGTTAAGTAAATTTAAGGATGAATAAACCATCACTCAATCCAACTTAAACGGATGAATTGAGTAAATTTAATTCATATATGGATATCTCAACAATTATTGTGGCATAATTAGATGCATTGAGATTGAAAAAAGGTCCGTCACTTAATATCTATTTATTCAATACCCACCTCCAACTTATGCGTATATGTTATTAACTTTTTGAAAGTAAAATAAACTTACCTTCCAAACCATTAAACCAATATCGAATTGTTTGCCATTATAAGAGGAGATGGGGGAGATTGCTGCTCCAATGGCGATCTTGTTGTTAGTTTGAACAAAGCCAGAGCAAAGTAGATTGTAACAGCCAGTGGCTTGATAAGCATCAGTCTAACAAAACAAACAAAAAATCATTAATCTATCCATTCTTCCATTTCCATGAAACCTTAAAAAACATGAAACTCACCGTCCAATACGTGAAGAACCTAGGATTGCTGTCGCCATACAGCTCAGGGCTAACCTGAACAAACATGAAACAAAAATGAAGATTGAAGGACAAGAATTTCAAGTGTCTAAATTCCTCGATATGTTCAGAAACTTGCCTGCCATCCAGCTTCAATGGTGTTTAAATCATTGCCAAAGGAGCCTGAAATGACCCATATTTGAGATAAGCTGAATTCGTATTGGTCGGTTACACGTGGTGCCCATATGTTTAAACTCGCCTTTGCTCCATAATATTGTTCTCCATTTACAAACACCACGGCATGCTGCAATTATTCAACATACTTCATTTATAACGATTTCGTAAAATTTGACTAAAAAAACGAAAAAAAATAAAACATATAAGTGAAAGTAGTTAAAACAGAGAAAAAATAATGGATGTTATCTAACATGGCGTAGATTTTCATGATTTGGGCTGGAAATTCAAATAAAAGCCACTTGAGATCAAGGTTGAGGAAGCAATTTCTCATGCATGGTATAGAAAAGTTTTAAAAAATTTCAAACTTTTTCTAATCTTTTTGTCAACAACCTAAAAAGATTTATAACAAAGATCGGTTATTCCTCCCTCAATTTAGTTTTGAGATAAAATCTGTATATCACATCCAATTAAAAAATAGATCCAATCAAAATCAATGAAAAAAAAACACGATTTTAAAGAAATATGTTAGAGAGATTTGTAATAAAAAGTCGAAGAGTGAAATTTTTTGCTGTGTGGAAAAATTCCGAATTCTAACCTCGTGGCCATTGCCTGATGAATCTCTCCTCACACGTCTAATGGGTTTTCTTCCAAATCTGCGAACAGAGCTTGCTCTAAGAATGTCGGTCTCTCTGGTTCTTCTTATCGGAATAGTTCCCTCCGGGCAGAATTCGCCAGAATCTGACCATAATTGGAAGCTCTCTGCCACACCTTCCGTCGAGTTGTTCCCTCTTGGCCTCTCCGGCGGCTCCTGTTCATCGGAAAACTTCTAATTTTATCCATCAAATCCATAAACAAACCAAAATATTTTGCCCCATTAAAAAAAATGGAAAGAAGATTCTGATTTGAATTGGTTACCAATGGGGTGTGTCCTTTGAGTTCAGGATGGTCAAAAGCAGGCTGGAGATGGGAAATCACACAGTCTATGACATCACCATCTGAGCTCTGCAGCAGAAGAATACAAACAAAAAACAACCCATATTCTTAAATTTTCAAAACAATTAAAAAAAACCCATGAAACAGGGAGAAAAACTAGAAGAATTACCCGAATTGTCTTGGTTGAAGGCTTGTTGATTTTGCGTAAATAAGCTCTGATGTGCTTTAGTTTCTGCAGCTCTTTGGCCGGGTGGAAAGTTTGGTTCTTGGGTGGCATGGAAGTTGAGAAAACGGAGGTGAGGGAAGTAAAAACCAGAAGAAAAACAACAAAACAAGAAGAAGAAGCCATTTGGTTGGAATGTTTCGGCGAAGTCGTTTGTTGTTTTACTGTAATGATATGGTGATTTGTAAGTATTGAGGTTGTCCCGTTGTGTGATGAAGGAAAAAAAAAGAACAAAAAAATCACACAGAAGAGTTCATTTCTCTCTGTTTTTCTTTCTCCTCTCTCTCTCTCTCCTCTGTATCCTTACAAAATAGAAATAGCCATTCTAACAAAAACCCAAACTTTGGTTTTGTTTTCTTCTTCTCTGCCTCACCATTCCCAACATACAATATAAAAACAATCTCTGTCTTCTCTCTCTATGAGGCTTTGGCTTTGGCTTTGGCTTCGGCTTTGGCATGAGTGTTTTAAAACAGACCCAGTTAACTTGACATGTACTTTTTCATATCAAGCAGTCAAAACTTCAAAGAAAAAAAAAGTGCTTCAAATTTCATTCTTTCAAAAGAAGAGAGAGAAGGAGAATGTAGAGAGAGAGAGAGATTCAAACTTAGTATACAGTACTGTTCTGCAGACAGTTAGGATTTGGGTGGAATGGCAACCACAGTTGGAAATTGGAATAATCTTTTGAATTCCAAGGGAAACTAAAGGGGAAAAACCACATTCAAACCTTAACTTGGAAATTCTGTTTTTCCCCATTTCCCAGAAAATTTTGTGTTTGTTTGTTTTTTATTTTTTCCTCTGTTTTTTCCCCTTTCTTTCCTACTCAGTTTAGTGAAGGTTTCTGGTTGTGTCAAGTGGTTTTAATTAATCAAACTCCAAACATGTCTCTCTGACATGTTTTTTCCTAAAACAACAGAAGAAATTAATCACCTTCGAGGCTACTATCTTATTACTTCAATTGCCCTTTTTTTAATGTTAAAAGTATATTGCAGGAAAAAAATTGGATAATTGTGTGGGATGAAGGCACAAATGGAACAAATAGACCTACTATAAAGACGTCAGGAACACTAACAAAAAAAGTCAACAACACGACTAAGCCAAACAAATGGTAAGAAAAAAAAACAACACATGATCGCAAGCAAACAAGACACAACATAACAAGTCATTTATAAAAATAAGTCTCAAGCAAATCCTATCAATAATCAGAAACTAGAATGAACCCGCGATTAACTTATTACTCCCACTTCAATTTCATCCACAGCTATGTCTGAAAATGATTGTGCTTTAAAATGCACACCTACACCAAGTGGCCAAACCATCCCATTTCTTATTGAATGCCCTTTTTTCTGCAGTTTCAGTACATTAATGTTGTGTCCTCTCTCATGGGCAACTGTAAAATTTGATGGATGGTGAAAATATTTTCAAGGGGGAAAAAACTCAGGTTGCTTTTTTTTGCAAAAAATTGAAGTGGAGTTTGATGCAGAGAACAACTCAAAATTGTGGTGGGTCATTTTCAATGATTATTTCCACACCAAGAAGGGGGTGGGAGGGTTGCTTTCTGCTCTGTGGAATTCTTTTTGACCATCAAAAATAGATCTTTTTTCTGTTTGATTATGCAAAATCATGTTACCCATTTGCTCACTTCCATTAATAACTGGAGAGATTTTACTTCCTACTGTAAGCAATTCACTTTTTACCATCAAAACAGATCTGTATCCTAAATCTATTTTACCCCATGTGCTCATTTCAACCAAGAAATCAGTTAAAGATCTTTGTTCTAAAAATAGAATGATCATCATCCTAAATAAATGCTAAATCATGTCTTCAATTTGCCCAATTTTCACAGAACATACAGTAAAATGTTTGTTTGCAGTGTAAACCAAAGAGAGATGATTTTGTAGGTCCACCTGCATTTTTCTCATTATGGTTGGCCATTGGATGTCATGATCATCTCTGCAATTTTTTTCTTTTTTTGTTTGAACAAATGTATCAAAACACAATCTGAGCCAAAAATTTCACATCACTTCTAAATCAACCCAAATTGAAAAATCTTCCATTTTGTTACTGTCACATCTTGATTCAAGCAATGATTACATTTTTGTTTTTGGGTATAAATATTAACAAGTAAATTTTGACAAAAAGATGAAAGAGTAATGTTGAAGCTCATGGTAAACTTTGCTTGTAAGAGTCCCAAACCAAGAGAAATGCATAATGGAATATGTAAAAGCTTAAAAATTCCCTATCTTGATCAGTAAATTGGAAGAGATCTTATTCAAAGCAAAACTTAACTTTAGGGATGGCACAAGTGAAGTTGACAAGTGGAATTTTGCTTTTTAATCTCATGGGCATGAGGAAAAAGAATCCAATTTTCACTATAAAACATGTGAGTACCCATATGTTTGTACATTATGATGATACAAACAGTACTTCTCTCAATTTTGGCCCTTCATTTCTGCCATCCATATTTTCCATTCCTCTGCAACTATGAAATCTATTTTCCCTTTTCCTTCTCTTCTGACATTTCAACCTTACGGGCGCGGTTAAAGTCTAACGCTTTTAATGAGAAAGATCTTAAATTTATAAGGTTGAATAAAGTCGAGGATAACAAATCTGAGTCTTCCTAGTTTTAAATTTGGTTTCTACCCAAGAAACATAAAACCTTCTCAAACAAAAATTCATCGGGTCTCCCCTCAAATAATCATCTATCAGGACACATTGAAGGTTTTCTCTTATCCAAGTCAAGTTTTCTTGATCAAACCATAAATATCATAATATTGATGGTAAAAAACTTTCATTTCTATCATAGGAATACGTAAAAAATAACTGAGAAATTAAAAAAAAATAACAACAATAAAGAAAACAACTTCGACTTATCTCCAGTCTAAGTTAAACTATTTACCACACCCATCATCTGAATTTAAAATGAAAAGCTACAAGAATGCACTCAGTAGGCATGCATTCTGCCACACAAATTTTGGAAAGAAAAATGGCTAAAATCCATCTTCATCTTTAAACCCAAGTACCATTTGTTATAAAAAGTAATGATGCCCCATGAAGAGTGGCTTGGCACTAGCATAGGAACAAAAGAGAATGGACATTACCCAAGTTTTCTTTTTGGGCTCTGGGAATTAGTGGTGCTCCATGCTTCCCACTTCCAAGAACTCCCCCTTTATTTGCTAGCTAGGATTTCTCTTTTCAGTTTTTAAATAATAATAAGAAAAATTCTCTCTTCTTTTCAGGCAGCCCCACTTACAAGTTACAACCTCAAAACACCTCAGCAACAGCAAAAAAAGAAAAAAAATATAAAGGACAAAGTGGAGGAATATTGGTCCACATTCATTCCACAGTGGGTCATTCTCATTACAACCAACAACCAACACACATAAAACAGCCTTGTCAAGTTCTTGCACTGTGAAACCATGCCTTGTTCCTAAAGTTGGTCTGAGTCAATGGATTCTAATCCCTCTATATCAAAAAGAATTATATTTAGATTCTTCAATGCCTTTTTATAACCTAAAGATTACCTTTTGAAAATAAAAACATACATGTCATGAAGCTTGTCAGTTCTGAGTATTAATCACACATTAAAGAAACAAAAAATTTGACTTTGGTTTTGGTAAAAGGCAACTTTCTATAATATGTATATATTAGAGTGAACTTGAAAGAGATAATGTGGAATTACACTTGTAAATCTTGGGAATAGTGGCTACAACTACAAGTGACTCCCACGTGACCCATAAGTTTAAATTTTGGTTTTTTTAGTGATATCTTCAGAATAGAAATTTAATTCTCATAGCATCATTAGATAGTAATTAGCTTCAGAAAATGCATGGGTGGTGGATAAATGTTTGGTTCTAGGAGTAGAGTAGGGTATATTTGTATATATTCCTTTGGGATATTGAATGCAAGGAAGAAAAAAGAAAGAACAGCAAAAATAGAAAGTTTGTTAAGGATCCCACGTTGAAAATGATAGAATTTTATAAAGATTTATGATTGACATGGACAACTCATTTTGTTGTTAATTGGTTTTGCGATGGAACCCCAGAAATATTAATATGGTATTGGAGTCTAAAAATGCTCAAACGAGCATCCGGTCCCAAAATGAAATTCAATCAAAATTGATGAGCCAAAAAAGCCGTAATTTTGAGGGAGCATGTTAAGGATCCCACATCGAAAATGATAGGGACCTTATAAAAGTTTATAGACATGGACTACTACTCTCATTCTCAGTTGGTTTTAAGATTGAACTTTTAATAAAGTAAACCGAACTTGTAAAGTGAAAACTTGTGTAGTGTACATATTCATTTTTTCAAGAGTCTATTTATGAGGCAGCACTACAAAGACATTCACACTTGGTAGCAAAAGTGATGCTTGTTTCTAAAGCATGGAATGTAGTTTGTTTGAAAAGAGTGGCCACTTACAGAGAATGGTATTGGACTGTGATTGGTAATGGTGGCACCAAGCCTTTGAAGAAGTGTTTGAAGAAGATGGTGATGGGAGCTCTGATGATCCATCTGAATGTGGAGACCACATGATGCTATCTTTGCCATACAAAAACTGCAGCTCTTTTTGCAACCTTCTTTCAAAGAAAAAGCAAAAACTTCTGTGACTTTTCAAAAGTATGATTAGAAAATTTAGCATGGGAAGATTTTAAACAAATATGCATTGGAGAAGTCAAGTAAATTTGAAATCTTTCTGGCCATCCTCCTGGGCATCAAACCTTTTCTGTTAAAAGTTTCATGCTAAGGTAATATATATGCTTTGTTTTGATCTTTTAACATATCTATTTCCAAAGCTGGTCAAAAAGGTTCTCAGGCTGTAAATTAAAGTTTAAATGTATTAATGAATTAGAGTAACAAAGGGCTTAATTTATGTGCATATTGATAGTAAAGTTACTTTGCTGCTTACAATACTATATCGACGTATTAAATTTGTTCAGTTTGAAAATGTACGTTTTGCTTAAAGATATTATTGGCTAAATTACAAAAAGTACCTCCGAACTTTGTCATAATTTGTTTCAAAAATATCTCTATCGTTTCAAAAATACTATTTGAGCAAACATCAATTAATATTTTTAGCATAAAGTTGATATGACAGAATCTAGAACGACGCAGCAATTAACATGGACATTGACATAGCATACAAATCCCAATTTTTGTTTTTAAAAGTTATTTTCCTTCATTGTCAGTAGAGTTTGCTTTTCCATTGTCTACCAAATTTTGTCATAATTCCCCATTTTTAAAAACGATAGCTTCTTCCACATTTTCTCTCGTTTTAGACTTGATCTAGGCAAGTTTTTACGTTATCACCACGTTGTTCCAAATTCTACCATATCAATTTTTAGTTCAAAATATTAACATATGTTTGCTCCAATGTTATTTTTGAAACTTTTATAAAAAGTCAATGATAGCATTGAAACTTTTGAAAGAAAAGAGATATTTGTTTGAAACAAAAGGCAAAGTTGACAGGTATTTCACGTAATTTAGCCAACATTATTCTCAAAAGTTTTTCAAACTGAATGTGAAAATATTCTTGAGAGTAAGGCTTTTAAGCAAAATACAATTTTTCATTGCAGATTTGAAAAGGAAAATACCCAAAGACTAAATAAGCGTTTCTAACACAAACATATCCTAAAATCTGAATTCAGTTTCTTAACCCCACTCGAGTGCTGAAAGCACCATGCTCTTACTTTGGCCGCCCAAATTGACAAATTAAAGGATGCAACAAACAACAATCATGAACTAAAGGAAAATGAGCTTCTGACCACGGCTTAAAAGTAAAGGAAAATGCCCTCTTTTTCTTGTCCCTCAAGAGCTATGAAATTCAATTACACACCCATTTGAACAAAATACAACTTTACTCGAATATTTCTAAAGTTCTCCGACCCATAAATCAAGAAGAACTTGCTCTGAACTGCAAAAGTAAAGCATGTCTTGTGCAAAGAGCATAAATTCCAAGTTTTTGAATGATAAAAAGGTAGTAGGAATATGAATTGGATTCTCCATAGTGGTAGGCAAAGAATAAATTTCTTGTCAATCAGAAAAAAAGGAAGAAACTCTCTTTGAGCTATGTTCAAGCTGAAGAATAAGTAGATCACACCCCTCCATTTGTAATTTTCTAACAAAATAAACATGAATGTAAAATTTCCCTACTCTAATTTACATAAAAGTAATTTCTTCCTTTTGACGTATGTAGAAGATTTCTTGTCTGCCTGTCTGTGCTTCGTAATGTTTTATGCTTAAAGCAACTAGATGGTATGGTTTTTTTTTCCAATTTTCTAGAATCGATGTCGTGTGGCTTGTACTACTGGATCCTTGTAAACATAGCTCGTTTTTTGGACTGAACACTGTGACCAGTGCAATGTTCGAACTTGAGACTAGTTGTTGGTGCCACAAGGTCCGAAGCACTTGCCACTACACCATTCCAAGGAACAGATGGGATGTGTTTCATCTTTCATGTTTGATTTCAACTTAGTTTGAGGCTAAAACTTAGGAGGGTTACAATGCCCAGGAAAATATATATATAACTCAGATGCATTGTGTAACACTCCCTTAGGCTCAAAAAAGTTCAATGGTTTTAAAATTCTTTAGGAATATTCTGTTTTAGCTCAAAAGCTATTCTGTTTTAGCTCAAAAGTTGAATTGTACTGTACTTCCTATGCCTATCATTCCTATCAATATTCATGGGTTCCATCTCAAAACCAATTGACAACGAGAGAAGTAACTCATGTCTATTATAAACCATTGTAAAATCCATTTCCTTTTCAATATGAGATCCCTAACACTTCTAGATAGAATCGTTATGAAAACGTGTGTCTAACCACAAATTTTCACTCTAAATCTTCCTGATATTTCTCGAGAGATCTCCACTCGTGAAGAGGATCCACAGTTTATCTAGCAAGATAAGATCGATAATTGAAACTCCTGGTTATGTCACAAAAAAAATAATTGCAGCATGTAACATGCCATGAAAGATAGTGAAATTTGGTGCAGGTGCAGCATGGTTCACGTGAAGTGATCTTGTTCATGTTTCTTTCTGTAATATTGGCCTATCTATTGTGGGAGCAAGTGAAGTGTGATAAAATGTTCTCATAAAAAAGAGAATAATATATGATTAGGTAATTTATACCTGCTCTTTTCCAGTATAAATTTGTATGAGAAAATTATCTAAAAGCAAATTGAAATGTATTCTTGAACTTTCAAGTGATGAAAAGAAGTAGAGAAGGAATTTGAGAATTTTATTCTTGAAAAATCCACCATCTCTTCAGCATTCACGGTGGATTTTGTATCAAGGAAAGCATCCAATCCAAATCTCACTGAAGCTAAAAGAAAAAGAAAGAAAGCTGCCTTCACATTCTTACAAGTCACAGTTGATTCTTTTGCAAACAGTGCCTGAAAAGACTGATAATTTGACAATGATATTTCTTGTTTAAGCTTCTCAACATCCCCGCCACTGGCAGTCAGTCCATCACCAGAACCTGAATCAGGAAGTAGAGAAGAAAAATTAGGAGTTGAGTTAGTACTTATTAGCCAGTCATCAAGTTTCTCTCTTTTTCTTCATCATTTTTGTTATATTTCTTCTCTGCAACTGGATTTGGTCTGGGAAAAATGTCAATGAGGGAAACTTCAAGATTAGCTGAGGCCTCTATCAATGGTATTGTCCGGCGGATGGTTAATCTTCCCAGAAGCATAATGGGGGGATTTTCGAGAGTTATGAGCGGAGGAAGAAGAAACCATACTCTGCCATCCAGTTATCAATATCAGGTTCTGCAGGACCCACCAAATGTACCGGAAGAATGGTCTTTCCTAGCCAGTTTTCAGTACCAGTATGGCTCAATGCACCCTTTCTTTTATGCCTGTCGGTTTGTGGAAGCCATGAAGATAGCAGAAGATGATCACAAGTTTTTGTTCTTGTATCTGCATTCACCAGATCACCCTTTCACGCCCTCTTTCTGTGAGGAAACACTGCGTTCTGAGCTGGTAGTGCAGTTTCTTGATGCTAATTTCATCTGTTGGGGAGCACTTGCAAACAGAGGAGAGGGTCTACAGATGGCTACAACTTTGGGAGCTACCAGTTTCCCGTTCTGTGCAGTAATTGCTCCGGCTCCAGGTGAAAGCATAACAGTCCTGCAACAGGTAAGTTGGGTTTAAGTTCTAAACTTTCTGTTAAGATTAAATTTTCCACAATTAAGTTTCAGAAAAAAAGCTTGAAAGATGCTTAAGTTTGATTTTCTGCTTCATCTATAACTAGCTTGAAGGGCCACTTTGTCCAGCTGAGCTGGTGGAGATTCTACAGAGGACAATGGAGGAGCAGGGGTCAGCCTTTGGTAGCTCCAGACTTGAGCGAGAAGAGAAGATAAGAGCAGATCGCAGGCTTAGAGAAGAGCAAGACAGAGCATATCGTGCCGCTCTTCAAGAAGATAAGGTAGGTTCTTCTATGATATCCCAAATCAAATATTATAATCAACCTCTCTAAACTCAAAACTTGGGATTAAATCAATGCGGTTGCGCTGATCTAGGAAAAGGAAAGACTCAAAAATTTACCTCCGGTGTTACCGAAAAAAGCAAATGATGAGAGACTCAAGCAGAATTCTGTAAATAAACAGCAAGCGAGAGTGAAAGAACCTACTTCAACTCGTGAAACTCCAAAGAAGGATCCTGCAAGTATCGGAAAGGATCCTCACCCTAGCTCTCAGGTACAAACTACACAAAAACAGAATTTCAATCTAAGACTGTTCTAAAATTGAAAACTTAGTTAACACTTGATTCATCTTCCAGATACTAATAAGGTTCCCAAACGGTGAAAAGAGAGAGAAGAGCTTTTCAAGCATGGACAAGGTGAAATCGATTTACAATTACATCAATTCGCTCAGCCTGCCAGGTACTGAGAACTATAGATTGATAGCAAGCTTCCCAAGAAGAGTATATGGTATTGATGAGATGGATACAACTCTGAAAGATGCTGGCCTCCACCCGAGAGCAAGTCTGTTTCTGGAACGTCAGTGATGTCGTTTATTTTCATGGTCACCATGGCTTGCATAGATAAGATCTGCAATTTAAATTTTCCTGTTTGGCAACTATTTTGTTTGCGACATACAAGACTGATATGTTACGAAGAAAATGCAACAAGCAAATCTTATCGAATGTTTAGCTATGATATGTCAGGAAAACTGACATCACCCACAATAACCAATACATTGAATAGGTGTTAAGATTTGCAATAGGCCAACGCAGATCAAGAATTAATCCAAGTTTAAGTTCCCTGACTCCCGATTCATCTCTTATAAGAGAAGAGGGAAGAAAACGTACTGAGGAAGTGAAATTTGAAGTTTGAACAAGCATCAACAGATAATGAGCACACTAATAATAAAGCTAATTAACTACCAACACAAATGATTGTCCAAATACCAGGGGAAAATGAGAAAGGAAAACCAACTGTGAAAAAGAAGCTAAATCGTACTATACAAGAGAAAGATGGTTTACTATACTACAAATTGTTAACTGGTAATTTCTTTAGATTTACTATACTACTGCTTTCCTCATCAGGAATTAGTGCCTTCAATTAAGGTGAACTCCTTACTGGTGTTAGAGACAGAGAGTTGCATGAAGACACAACTGGTCAATCTCCCTTTTTCTCAGAAAGGGGAAGCATAATTAAAAATTTTGGATTCCCTATTGTTTCTATGAGGATTGATTCCATGATGAAACAGAGAAAAATGGGGTGATTGGAATTCCAATTAATCCTACATGTGAAACATAATCATATTCACCAAAATTTAACAACCATAGATTTTGGAGAAAAGAAAGTTGAAATCATAGCTCAGTGACTGTCAATGGGAAAAGGAAGTAGTCAGACACGGAACCAAGATTACATATATAAAAAGTTCAAATACAAAATTTTGCCCCTAATCAAAATTTGTGGCTCTGCCACTCAGACTTCAGAGTAGTGAAGGACCAAAACTCATGCTGGGTGAGAAGTGATCTCTTTCTTTGCGCTCTTCTAGCAGTAAATCCCAACTTTCTACCACCCAGAGTTGACAACTTAATGCAAAATATTATCACGAGTTGTTTACTAAGAATAGCAGCACTACTTATCAAGACATTATCTATCTCCCAAAGGGTTGGAGGTTCTTCTCCTTACCTCTTGCTGTAATCAAGAAATTAAAAAAAAAAAAAAATCATTTTCACATTTCACTTTCAAGGAATATAAAAGGAACATCCATTTTCCTGAATACGTTATCAAGATACATTTAAAATGCGTCTGTGAGCAAGAGAGGAAGAGAGAGTCAAACGTTGAACAGCAACCACAAGGGTGCCTCGAATTGATTAAAATCTTCACAAAAACACCCTATGCTTCCACCTTCCCGTGATATCTTCCGCGAAGTATTCTAACGGATGACACTTTCTCGCTCATCAATTAGTGCCAATGTTGCTACCGCTCTCTACGAATTGAGTAAAATTCAAACAGAAAAAAAAAAGGTGAAACTTAAAAGAAATGTAAATAGATGAAGAGAGCAAGATCGACGGACTTACTTGAAGTCGCAGTAACATGTAAAGTAAACACATGCTCCAGCTGGGAGGGACATGGTGCTGCGTAGGAGAGAGTTTTCGCCATCTGAGAGAGATTTGGACTTAATTTGAAATGGGCCTCTGCATGGTCGAAGGCTAATGGGTCTGTAATATCGTGAAGACTTCAGTACGGCCCAATCGGTGCTTTTGACTGATTGCATGTGGAAGACATGAAATTGCAAACAACTGCCAATTTGGGGGCCAGAGGGGAGACGAGAGATACAGAGTTCACAGAGCGAGGGAGGGTTCGAACGTGGAATGGAGGGTCCGAAATTATCAATCTTTCTCGTCAATCTCTTATGTTTTCTCAGTCTCTGCATCGCCATCGAGTCCCCCCAATACTCCGTTGTTCATTCAGAATCAGACTTCGAAATCAGATTCTACACAAAGTCCACATGGATGTCCGCTCCCGTCCAAGACCCATCCTTCCAGAAAGCCACTAAAATTTCCACAGGTAATTCCATCTCTTATTTCAAACCACTCAGCCCCAAAATTCGCTCCTCCCCATTGATTATTTCTTCATAAATGGCATCCGGGTAAACTTGGGAAAGAAGAAAGCATACCAAAAGGTTACTGAAAAGTGTGTTGATCATCTTCCTCTATCAAATTCTTGGGTGCTACTAACTCCAAACTACAATTCCTTCGATTGCAGACTGTTCCAGTACATCCAAGGTGCCAATCTGAATTGGTCACGAATCGCCATGACTGCTCCTGTTTTGACAAGCATTGTCCCTGGGGCTGGCCCCCTTCACTCGTCCTCTTATTTTGTTCAACTCTATCTGCCAGTTAAGTTTCAAGCTACACCACCTCTTCCCCTTCCTGAACTGGACCTAAAGCCCTTTGGTTGGGACGCTCATTGTGTTGCAGTTAGAAAGTTCTCTGGATTTGCAAGGGATGAGAAGGTCATAAAGGAGGCAGAGAAGCTTGCTACCAGCTTGAGTAGGTTCCCCTTGGCTAATTCCACCTCTGAAAGGGGCTATGCATATGCCATTGCCAGTACAACTCTCCTTTCCGGATGATTGGACGAGTTAATGAAGTCTGGGTCGACGTCGATGCAGCGGATTTGGATGGTTGTAAATCCAGTGTCATTGCTGCATTCTAAGTTTGCAGTGGTGCGGAAAAGAGAATCAAGTTTCACTTTGTGCATATAAAGTTTGCTGGACATGTACGTATTTCAATTTCGGTTACATGCTGCTTTGTATCTATGTAAACAAGTCTACTACATAAGATGGGAACTCTACGATTATAGGGTCCTGAAAACTTCAACAAAATTGGAACTTTCTCAATACTAATTACCATCTGTCTAAAGAATAAATCAAATGTCAATGACACTAACTAGACCACCTCTGAATCAGTTCGGCCTATGTTTTGTAAGGGCATAAGATGGCAAAGATGCCCCGGCCGCAGCTGCCTTCCTGCCTAACACAGGTAGTTTGATTTGATTGTAATAAACAATCAATAGAAGACACAGAAGTAACAAAAATACATATACAGGCTCAATTGTTCCCAAAGTTAACTTGTGATCCTCAGCTTTAGTTGTTATACTTGACCATAAGTATTCTCCCTCTGTCAAAGCGGCTCCTAGAGTCCAGGAGACATCTGGAGGACCAAAAATTACTTCTTTATCGCCAAGACAGAGAGCATCCTGGATGAGTGATGCCACATAAGGTAACTGGAAACAATATTGCCACAAACTACTTTGGTTTCCTGAAATACTTCTCATCATATCTGCTTGAGAAGTGGAGCATAACTCCAGACCTCTTTTCCATATGTTTGTCCAATTGGCTCTTGTTGACAGATCTAATGATTGATAGACTGCAAAGAATCCAGATAAAGCATGAAAACGTGTGGTGGGAATGGCCACAACTGTATTGTTACTGCCTGCAATTACAAAAGTGAACATGAAATGAGAATTTGAATTTGAATGTCGCAAATCTCTCCATTCAGAAAAAATAGACAAGTTAAAGTTTTGAGGTGTAAAATCACGTAAAAAATGGGCTAGTGGTCGACATTTCAAATGTTAAAAATGCCCTTTTAGAGTGGAAGTCCTTATAGATGGCCCTCAAAAGTGTAAATATCCTAACAACTATTGCAATTATGCTACTAATTTACAGGTATATAACAAGTAATTTTACCTTATTCCCAAGAATAATAAGAAAAAGGAAATATTTTCTGCCTAAGTATAAAAGCAGGAACATTATAAAGAGGATCAGCACCAGGTGAAACATGGTAGTACGTACCATTTGAAGATAACGGGCTAGCTAGACAATTAGCATCTATTTGCTCTGGCCAAGCTAAAGAGCTGGAATTGATTGCAACTGCCCTAGCAAGTCGTTTACACTGCTCCCAATTTGGATTCCCGACCAGGTAAAAAGGAAATCCAGTTTTGCGGATTTGATTGTTCAGACTTTCCTGTCCCGTGTTGTTATGACTTGAACAATTGTAGCATGTATAGTTTTGCTTAAAACTTGAACTAAGACAAGGATGTCTGAGCTCCCTAGTAGTCATGTTACTATTTCCAAGTTGCTGTGTTTGATTGAGCAAAATAAGGGTCCTATCAAATGCCTCATTCAAACCAAAAGCTGTCCATGAGAAAGCCAAAACCTGATGCTCTATGGACCCAACTTTTGATCTCATGAAATGCATTTCTTCCTTTTCGTCTCTCTTATGGTCTGATTCCATCACAACCTGCAATGAGGAACCTCCCAAATCAAGAATTCCCAACGTGCCTGACGACCTTGAACTGTTTCTAAAGCTCCCCATTTTGTAATTTAAAGCAAGCCAACCATAATAAGCTTCTTCTAAACCACTCAGCACTCTTATCCAACTTTTTCTATACATGAAATAATGTTCCTTTATAACAGCCTCAATATCTTCCAAAACCTGCTTGGCATCGTCATTTGTCAACCTCCTCAGTCCAGCAGTAGATAAAACAAAAATAGGAGTAACTGCATGTATTTCAACCGGTATCTCATGTTCTGCCCACTCAATCAATGGTTTCAAAGAAGCCCTTGCACCTGAAATATTGCCGACAAATTTATCTAATCCCGGCTGGGTTTGCATACAGTGGTAACTACAAGATTTCTTTCGGAGCGGACTTTTCGTTGAATTGTTAGGATAAGAACCCAATAAAACAGGCAAGTCGCTACCACTCTTAACCCCCAATGTCCATTCATAAACATTTACCCTTGTCCCTGTGCTTCCACAGTCCACAACCACAGTATAATAAGGCTTTTTTGGGGCATTAGAAACTCCTCGAGATTTAAATGCTAAAATTGCACCACGTGAAATCACAAATGTTACTACGACAATAACAGTTATATTTACTATCCATTTATGCTTAGTGAATCTCGATGGTGACGGCTTAAGTTTGGATGGCGACTTGAGATCCATGGTTAACATCAAGATGAAAGCATGCTTGAATATTTTCTGTCAAAATTTCCTTTCGGAAGAAAAACATCAACGACCTTAATAGTAGCTAAAACATAATGCCCGGATGACTGAATTGTTAGATCCAATGAGATCATTGAAGGAACACCAGATAAATCCTATTTACACCAAATCCCTGAATAGGGTTTATCCAATAGCATAACCTTACGAATGAAAATTAAATCTGATCGATCAAAAATCAAGCATATCTATTAAAATTATATACAGAAAAATCGCGATGGAATCTGCCTTGGTTGGACTTGGGATCACTGTTTCTCAAATACAAACCACCATAATTGCACATTTCTTCAACTTACTAATGGCGAGTCACTAATTTTGTAGAAAAATCTCAGAGTTCTGGAGAAATCGTTGATTTGGAGTTACCTGAAATTTAAGATAGATAGAACGGAACTTACTGGGACAATGATTTGGAACCCCATCAACACTATAGTCCGCCACTGCGTCTTTCCCTCTCTCGCGCCAAAACGAGTGATCGCAGAGAGAGTGGCTTTGCTCGTCGGACAATTCACCCGCGCAGCAGCGCCAGCGCCTCCGTCGATAATATACGTTTGTTTTTTTTGTTTTGTTTTGTTTTTTTTTTTTTTAATTTCTTTGTTGAGTAAACGATAATATACGAAATGTTGAACCACAAAAATGTTACTGTTATTTTAACCATTTTTAGTTTTCAAAACTAAATAGATTAAAATTGTATTTTATCCTTTCTTTAATAGATTTAAACAAATAAATATCATTTACCTCTTTCTTTTTAAAATTAGATATCATTTACTTCTTTTTTTTTTTTTTGAGAAGAATATCATTTACTTCTTAATTACGTTCCGTTACAAAAATATTATTTTTATTTTTTGAGTACCCAATAATGTTAATTGACATATTATAATAGAGTATTTATATAAAGAATATCACTTAAAATTAATGATCTTCCATGGTGCAAAATTAAAATAAATTTTATGTAAAAAATTAATAAACAAAATAAATTTAATATTTTAAATGTTTTTTTAAGTGACAAGTTGAGCTCTTTTTCTTTCTTTTGAATATAACATATGAAGTGATAATTTAAATTCAAAATCTTTAATTAGAGGTGGTGTCTTAACTTATTGAGTTTAGTTCAAATTGGTAATGATAGTTCGAACATAATTTAGTGAATAAAGCATCAATAATTTTTATTATGATTAAAATCTCTACTATCTATACATTTTTTTAATATAATAATTGTGGAGATGAAAAATTAAACTCCGACCTATAGGTTGGAGCAAGATATCTTAATTAATAACTATATTCATGTGGGGTTTCCAATTTCATAATTATTATATTATCAATAAATCTATTTTATCAAATTAAATATGTTAAAACCACACATATGATCAAAACGAATATAGTTTAGCACTAATTGTCATATATTTACAATTAAGATTAAGAGGGTGTGAGTTCAATTTCCCACCTCCACATATCATATTCTAAAAAAAACCATATAGAGGTTTATATAATGTTAATGAGACTTTATTTATCTTAATTAAATGTCAAATACATGTCACTTGCTTTGTTCATTTTTTCTATCCTTTTATTTTCATATGATAGTAATTCACCAATTTATACACTTTTTTATGTACTACCTCAATTTTTTTTTAATTAGAGAGAATTTTATATTAATTATATTTGTAAGAAATATGATTTATTTAAATTGTAATGTGAACAAGAAAATTAACACACATTCCCCATTTTAATAATTATCGAATAAAAGGGAAGAAAACACCCGCAAAATTTTATTTAAACAAGACAAAAAATAAATAAATAATAAGAACCCGCAAAAAGCCCAAATTTATAGATCGTGGCCCAACTCCTTCACTCAGTCCGGGTCTGGAGTTTGGACTCAGTTCGGTCAACCCAATTTCCGAAGCGGGTCATTCATTCCCAATTCGGGAAGAGCCATTAACGCTACCTTACCTTACCCTCTGGTTTTTTTGTGGCTTCCTTATCGTCTACAGTTGAGGTCTCTCGTAAACCTTTAATTCACCATTCCAGCTTCCCTCCACCGTTGCTCTCTTCCTATGCGTTTTCTATTTCCACAGCTTTGATTGTGGACCGGAAGGCTGTTGATTTTTTTGTTTTGTTCCTCTCTGCTGCCGGACTAGAAGGGCGCATGAATTCCGATTCAAAGGTTAGCTTGAGATTTGAGTTACCTTCTGTTATTCATGTTGGGCTTCAATCATCGAATTGGCGATTTTTGTTTCTCCCACTTTTGTTTCGGTTTCGTTCTTTGGTTGGGGGCTGGTTGTTGGTCATTTAGTTAATTTTTGTTTGGAAAGTGGAAAAATTTGATAAGGAAGCTAATATTTTAGCATATTGAAGTCCTATGCTATCCGGTTTTATGCTTTTTGGTTTGCATAAAATTGAGAATTTTGTCCTGGTGTATGCTGGAAATTAGATAGTTCTTTTATTGAACTCGAGGGGGTTGGAGAAACAATTGAGGATAAGGTTGGTTGCTTTTTTTTTTTTTTTTTGCTCTAACTTTTCCTTCGGAAACTGGAAGCCCTAGCTTCTGCCTCTGAATGTTGCCCCTGCTCTGTGTTCACCCGACGTGAAAGTTCGCCTTTGCGTTTCTTCCTGACAGTGCACGAAGGTTTTGTTTAACAATACTTGATAGTTTTTTGTTAGATGCTTAACACGTAGTTGGCTTTATGCACTATCTAAGTTACTTGCTTCAGTGGGTATGTCCAGTAATAGTTAGTCATAATTATTCAACTCCCCCACCAATGATTGGTTTGGAATTTTGGAGATTGTGATTCCTTCCTTCTTCATTGTGAACTGGCTGTGTTCTTCATGTTGAATTTCAATCCTCGTACCAATACTGGGATACACTTTATGAATTTGAAATGAAAGTTATGTTTTATAAGATCTTATTTCTTTTTTAAGTTTATAACTAGGCGGAAAGATAGTCTATCCGTGTTCTCATGTCGTGTGTTAGAAATTCTGTCGTGTAATAAAATAATGACAGGTCTGCTTTCTCTTTGTTTGAATCAGGTGCATTGATTAAATGATTTGGTTGTTAAGGTCGAGAAGATGGCCTTAATCACCCATCATCCTCAGGTATTTGATAGATCATAAAGTAGACTCTTTAGTGTTTCAATTTCTTGAAAGTTGAAAGCATCTCAATTCTCCTTTTCCATGCCATGAACTTATGGATCTATTTCACGTTGTGTTTTAAAAATGGAGGACCTCCTCTTTTCTTTTTCAGTATGTAACTGTTTTCATTTATATAAAAAAAGTCAAATAAAAGAATAAAGGGAACTGTATTGCAGTATAACTAAGAAATTGGTATTTACAGGAAAAAACGACCCTTTTGTTAAGAATAAAAAGAAGTCTACGAATGATGATTTTAAAGAACCATAATTTTTTTTTTTCAAGTTATATGACATCAATTGGCTGAGAACTGCTGTTCTTGATGTTGACATGTTGTCTCCCGTATTCATCTGATTTTATACTGTCATTTCACTTTTCCTTAGTCGCTTGTGATCTTTATTGTGTATAACTTGCATATTCTGTAGGGTTCTTGTGGAGAATTTTCATCAAGATTGTCATCCTGGAATGGCTCTTTAAAGTTAAAACAGTATGTAACATCTGTTCGTACAGCTGGGAGAGCTGAACACTGTACATCATTAAGGAGCAATATTTGTTTAAGGTGAGGGCTTTGAAAATCTCTTCAGTTTTCTTTTGTATGGACATTGGTTTTTCCATTAGGCTTTTTGCTTGTATCAGTTATCTCTTTATTTATCCTGTTAGCCATTCACAAATTAGAGATTTAATAGTTCATTAAAGTTGAACCTCTAGCAATATTCATCATAGTTTAAAGACCATTAAATAGTCAAAAGGTGGTTGTACTCACTTTGTCAATCACCACTTTTGTGACATAAGTAGACATTTCCATGTTGCCAACTTTCTCTGTGTCATATTTTATTGGTTAGTCACTCTCACTTGATCATGTTGCTCGTTGCCTTTATAATTTGGATACGTTTGTGCTGAAAGTAGACAATTTCCTGTTCTTGTAATATTGAGATAATTTTTACCTTAGGTATTAAATTAAATTAACTCAGTCGTGTACCCCTCATGGTTGCCCTTGAAACTTCTCTGATGTACATGTGGATTCTTGTATCATCATAAAAAATGTTGTGTATCCTGGTCCCCCACACTCATGGAACTTATTTTCAGTGTAGGGACTCCTCGATTATGTGGACCAAGACCTAATCTCTTGAGAGTTTCGGCCTTCAAAAGCAGTGCTCGAATAGAAGATGACACAAGTGGAGGAAATGGATCTAAGATTCCCAACTACTCCATAAAGCTTAAAGATGGTGATTATTGTACAGAAACTCCAAAGGCAAATAATGTTCCACTTTGTTATGCCTCGGGAGCGAATGAGGATATTGCTCCATCCCCTGCAATTCACAAACTGTTCAAGAAATGGTTGGTATTGTTGCGCAGACAACCTGTAAGTCAGGATGTGGATGGGATTCTAGATGAACTGCCTTCGGCAGAGATGTCAGAAACTCAACAAGAGTCTAATAAAAAAGAAAGCAGTGAGATTTTTCGAGGGGTCTGGTTCCACTTTCTGGGCCTTAATGCAGCAGTGAAGATACCTCTGCTAATATTGTAAGTAGCTTTTACTCGTATAATGCGTATTCATGTAATATAAGGTCTTGATGTTATCTCATTGTTAACCCATGACTATTATGTTATATTAAGGACAAGTATGTTAGTGTCAATAGTATGAAAGTGTAAACGTGATCAGCCTGAGATTTTCATTTTTCTGAATAGGAAAAGAAAATCTCAGTCTCTTCACATTTACATTTTCAGACTAATCATTAATGATATTGCCATATTGGTATGCTTGACGTTAATATTAATTAGGAGTCTAGGACCAATGAATTATTGAATTATGATGAGGAGAATACACATCCTCGACATGCTTGACAAGACCATCTTCTCTTCCACCTGCAGTGCATCTGTCTCTTTTATATTTGTTTACAAATGCCCTTCTTTTTTCCAGTGTTCCTCTGTACATGGCGGTCAACATGTTCTATGGGGCTGAAGTTTCAAGAGAATTGACTCCTCTTTGGGTTTTGGGGCCCTTATTGACTGCCTTCTACATTAAGATGTTTCAGTGGTTGTGCTCACTTTATATCTTCAGCTTTAAGCAGACTGCTAGATTAATAAGGAACTCCCCCACTTACTACCAGACAGCACACCATTATATCATACAAGGGAAACTTAAAGAAGAGGTCGTAGCCCGTTTCTTGCAACCTATAATCGACATTAAGAATCTAGACTACAAAGAACTATCACAAAGAAAGCTCATAGAGTTAAGAGAGTGGGTTCTTGAGAAGTACATTGATTTTGTGGAATCAATCTGGCCATACTACTGCAGAACAATCAGGTTTTTAAAGAGAGCTAATCTCATTTAGACTATGGTTTGTATTTTGAGGCAAAGCTTCACCAAGAGCAAAGGCTGGCACCGGTTTCTTTCTCACACTACCTAAGAAGCTCGATTTGTTATTGAAGCATGGCTGGCCGACCACTTTTAATGTGGGTTTCTTGGTGTTTTATGAGCTAATGAAGGATCAGGACAACTTGAGTTGTCTGATTTTTGTGATTGTTGTGATGAGGATGTAATCTTTTTTTCTTGTCCTTTTAATTGGAAGAGGTCCCACATTATTTTGCATTTTTCCTGTTATAGTGATGTATGTGTAAGCATTGTCAATTTGAATGTTAACAATCTGTCTTTCGATATTATATTGTTTCATATTCATTCTGATGGACTGAAGCTCACAAGTCCCTCGGGCAGGAGTTGGCTAACAAATAAAAGGGCATGCAAACAGAACAAGGTCAAAGGCCAACTGATTCTAAAACAAATATGAGAAGTTTAGTGGTTGGTTGGCATATGCTTTGACTTGAGGACTTCTAATCCATTATGTAGATTTTGATTGGTTTAAATTCTTGGAACTTATGGTTTTAGTCAAATTCAAACATTTAAGAATATGTAGTTTCAATAATGCACCTTCTTCTTTGGCTGTATGCTCATCAATTATGGCCCTTTATCTACACTACTTGATATATTTTAGGTAAAGGAACTTTTTTCTTCCTTGACAGAACTCACTTTTCGTTCTTATACTTGTATGTATTGAAAAATTCATACCATTTTTTGGTTCAATCTATACCTACTTGACTTTGAAATAGCTATTGCTTGGTGGCGCTCCCTTTCAGATTAGTTGAAGAATAGTACATTGAATGAGGAGATGGTGTGGCAATCATTTTTTTGAAGATAAACTTTGTCCTTTCCTCCATGTAAATGTTCATGTCATTATTTGACTTTTGAATGCAAGGGAATGTCAATGGGTTTGTGACGAATCACCAGGTGTTCTCCACCTGCACATATTAGAAAAATGAATACCCATTTCTATTTACTTGTACAAATTGAAATCTACAATCCCAATATTAATGGGAACTTGTACTTGAACTTGAACTTGGTAGAGTTGCATAAGTATGAAGATATATTAGAAGATTTAGATGTTGAAGGTTGGAAGTTGTATCTGACTAAGTTTGTTCGTGCGCAGCACTTGAGGATGAGTTTGATCCTTGAGAAAAGGCAAAAGGTAGGTAATGAGCATATGGGCAACAAATGGTCCAGGTGAGCAAAAACTTGTGTTTCCTTGTCTGGGATTTCTGATAGTGACTTATAAACACATAACTCATTTTGACTAATGTTTCTTCCTCACTTCTCAAAACTTTGGAAACTAAGCAATGTAAGAAAAGAAACAATAAAAGTTTTATAGTGATGGTTCAACAAATACATTTCTGAATTGCCTATCAGAGAGGATAATCCCCATTATGGAGGGTAATATCTTGTCCTCTTCCGATTGGCTTCATTTCCAAAGGAATAATTTTTTTCTGAGGAAACTCTCTCTCTCCCTCCCTCCCTAATATTGTTTTATATTGCTCACTCCCACCAACCTCACATGGTGTCTCTGGCTCTGTGTTGTGGGTTTGAACAGGCCAGGACTATTGAAGCTTGCCCCTAATGTAAAAACAGTAGTAGTTTTGCTTCTCTGTTTTCTACCTGTATTTTATTTTGGTATTAGGTAGTTTTGGTTGACAGGAAAAAGATATTGATATTTAGACTTCAAACTCAGGATTACACAATATAGAAATTAGAGAAGTGCGTCCAATGCTCTCTCTCTTTCTCTCTCCACTGAATTATACACTATGAAGATAACTTTGCAACACGACAAGAAGCATGTTTGGGTCCCCATACTTTTATAGAAGTAACGATTTAATTCTTAGACTTTCATATGCAATGATTTAGTCCTAACGCTCTCTCTCTTTCTCTCTCCACTGAATTATACACTATGGAGATAGCTTTGCAATACGACAAGAAGCATGTTTAGGTCCTTGTACTTTTATAGAAGTAACGATTTAGTCCCTAGACTTTCATATGTAATGATTTTTTCTATGTTAGTTTATAATTTTTAACAAGTTAATTTTTGAACTTTAGTATATATTGATTTGGTCTATCTAGTTTGAAGTCTATAACAATTTAAATAAATATTGTTAAAAAGTATACAATCTTTCTGATCGATAAATTGTCAAGGCACCAACTATATTTTTAAATTACATGTGCTAAATCATTATATGTTAAAAATTGATGGTTCACATTGGCAAGATTTGTTATAGTTGGAACTAAATTGTTACGTACTAAAATTAAAATTCAAGGACTAAAATTACTAATTCATTTATGAAATTATAATGATGAAATGTGTTTTTTATCCTTTAGCCCTCCATTATCCATCTCTCTTAGAAAAATGGACAAATTGGTATTGATGAACCAGAGAGATATTTTAGTTAAAAGCCAACTATTGTAACATTCCTTTAAAAAGTCTGAATAGGATAATACAAAGAGAGTTGAAGAAAAGAACAACCCAAAGCTCAAAAGGTCCTAAAGGAAAGCCCATGCCTGTGTTTTACATCAAGCACAAGTGGGTCTGCCTTCTTACTTTTTCCATAGCTTTCAGCTATTCCCATCATGATATCTTATCTCTATATAGTTTCCCATCCAACCAAGCGACTATGTTTTCAGGAACTTCCTTTAAGGAAAACAAGAAACAAGAGTAAAAACTGACAAAGTTTTAGAAGAACTAGGAAAGGTTGTGAAAAAGGCAATTAGCTATAAAGAAAGGTGGTGGTTAAAAGTGCATTTACTTTTTCAAACTTCTTATTTCTGGACTTTCTTAAGCTGATTAAGCAGCCAAACTTGGCAGCACTATTTAAACTGCAACTCCCAATAAGAGCAAAAGGCCACAGATTCTATATTCTCTCCAACTCATCATCATCCTCTATCTTCCATTTTTCTTGCCTTCTTTATATACTCATAACAAGGTACTAGAGCTGGAATGCTCGTTTTTTCATGGCTTACATTCACGTGCTGCAGTTCCTTCTCTTTTTCTCCAGTCTTAGCATTCTCCTTGCCGTGGCTAGGGGACAGGATTCAACAGCTTCTGACTGGCTTCTGAAAATTAAATCAGAACTGGTTGATCCTGTTGGAATGCTTCAAAACTGGTCTCCAAGAGCTCATGTATGTAGCTGGCATGGCATCACGTGTTCGGATGACGAGTCCTATATTGTTAGTTTGAACCTTTCTGGGTCAGGATTATCAGGTTCCATGTGGAGTGAGCTATGGCATGTCACTTCACTTGAAATGTTAGATCTGTCTTCAAACTCCCTCTGTGGTTCCATTCCTTCTGAGTTTGGCCAGTTCTACAATCTAAAGATACTACTCTTGCATTCAAATAATCTGTCTGGTAAAATACCTGCTAATATCGGCCTTTTGAAGAACTTGCAAGTTCTCAGAATAGGTAACAACATGTTGTCAGGTGATATCACGCCATTTATTGGAAACTTGACTAATTTGCACATTTTGGGCCTCGGCTACTGTGATTTCAATGGAAGTATTCCGGTTGAGATTGGTAACTTGAAGAATTTGATATCTCTTGATTTGCAGCAGAACAGGCTCACTGGTTCTATTCCTGATAGCATTCGCGGGAACGAAGAGCTTCAGAACTTGGTGGCTTCGAATAATATGCTTGATGGCAACATTCCCGATTCACTAGGCTCATTAAGGTCGTTGAAAGTTTTGAACTTGGCCAACAATAGCCTTTCTGGATCAATTCCTGTTGCATTAGGTGGTCTTTCCAATTTGGTGTACTTGAACTTGCTTGGAAATAGGTTGAATGGAGAAGTCCCTTCTGAGATGAACCAGTTGGTTCTCCTCGAGGAGGTAGACTTGTCAAGAAACAACCTCTCTGGAACCATAAGCCTACTGAATACTCGGCTGAATAATCTTCAAACTCTGGTCTTATCAGATAATGCTTTTACAGGAAACATGCCAAACAGTTTCTGCTTCAAAAGTTCAAATCTTCAACAAATATTTCTAGCCAGAAACAAGCTCTCTGGCAACTTCCCACTGGAGTTGCTCAACTGTTCCTCACTACAACAGTTGGATCTTTCTGATAACGGATTCAAAGGAGATCTCCCATCCGCTTTGGACGAGCTTAAGAATCTAACAGATCTTGTGCTCAACAACAACAGCTTCACTGGATCTATACCTCCTGAAATTGGAAACATGAGCAACTTGGAGGGCCTGTATCTGTTTGCAAACAAACTTACAGGAACTCTTCCAAAGGAGATAGGGAAGTTACAGAAGTTGAGTGTCATTTACCTCTATGATAACCAGATGTCGGGAAGAATACTGGACGAGCTTACAAACTGCACGAGCTTGACAGAGATCGATTTCTTCGGTAATCATTTTATAGGGTCCATTCCTGATAATATTGGAAACCTAAAGGACTTGGTTGTGCTTCACCTAAGGCAGAACTTCTTGTGGGGTCCCATCCCATCAAGTTTGGGCTACTGCAAAAGCCTCAAGTTGTTGGCTTTGGCTGATAACAATCTCTCAGGATCTTTGCCTTCCTCTTTGGGGCTCCTTTCAGAATTGAGCACCATCACTCTTTATAACAACTCTTTTGAAGGCCCTCTCCCTGCATCATTCACCATTCTCAAAAGCCTAAAGATAATAAACTTCTCCCACAACAGGTTTAATGGAACCGTCTTTCCTCTAACTGGCTCAGATTCTTTAACTGCATTGGATTTGACAAACAACAGCTTTTCAGGTCCTATTCCTTCCAGATTGTCCAACTCCAGAAACTTGAGGCGCCTCCGCCTCGCACACAATAGACTCACCGGTTATATTCCTTCCGAATTTGGCCAATTGGAAGAGCTAAACTTTCTCGATCTATCACACAACAATCTCACAGGAGAAGTGCCACCTCAACTATTCAACTGTAGAAAGCTTGAGCACTTTTTGCTAAATAACAACAGATTGACAGGAACTATCACTCCACTGATGGGAAACTTACAAGCACTTGGTGAGCTAGATTTCTCATCCAATAACTTCTATGGAGAAATACCTGCAGAAATTGGAAGCAGTTCCAAACTACTTAAGCTCTCTCTCCACAGCAACAACTTATCAGGAATAATCCCACTGGAGATTGGAAATCTCAACTCCCTCTATGTACTTAACCTCCAAAGAAACAACCTTTCAGGCTCCATCCCACCAACAATCCAGAAGTGCAGCAAACTGTATGAGCTGAGACTGTCGGAAAACTTCTTGACAGGTAATATTCCCCAAGAACTTGGAGGCCTGAGTGAATTACAAGTAGCACTGGATTTAAGTGAAAACCGTTTATCCGGTGAAATCCCGTCATCCATTGGAAATCTATTGAAGCTGGAGAGACTGGACCTCTCTTCAAATAAGCTCATGGGGGAAATCCCTTCTTCACTAGAAAAACTAACAAGCATACATATCCTGAACCTGTCAGATAATCAACTTCAAGGTCCAATTCCTTCAATATTTTCAGGTTTTCCATTGAGCTCCTTCAAGGGAAATGATAGACTCTGTGGCCCACCATTGTTATCATGTACAGAGTCAGCTGGAAAAGAAACGAGTAGATTGTCCAAGGCTGAAGTGACAGGCATTATTGTGGCTATTGTGTTTACCTCCATGGTTATATGCCTGATAATGCTGTATATTATGCTGAGAATGTGGTGCAACTGGAGAAAAGTTTCTGTGTCGAACTCTGATGGAGGTGGGATTGAACATGGAAGAGAAGAGGAGAAATGGGTTTACAGAAATGACAAGAATATTGGTGAATACTGGAAAGTTGATTCCGTGGCATTGGTTCCTTCTAAGGGTAAGCCATCTTCAGCGACTAAGTGTGTTTTTCAACTCAAGATGGACTCGGACTCCATGTAAGGCAAAGATACAGAGGTGTTTTCTTTTGGGTCACTCCAAGTTCTCATTGTTTGTTTTCCCTTTGAATTGTAAATGTGTTTATAGAGCTCTCATCTGAAACCCCAAAGCTTTCTGAGCTTATTCATTACCAATAGAATAGACAATAACATCGAGGATATGATGACGCCTTTTGAAAAGTAAAAAGGAGAAAGTAGAGGGAAATTAACACTTTACATTCAATATTCAAATTAGTTTCATTTTAAAACTGAAGTACTCCTTTATATTCAGAATTACTTTACCATCTTCTTCTTCTACTTCTTTTCATGTTCCATTTCAACTTTTTTTCACTTTAGTTTTTCAGACAAGTTCTCTTACAAGCTAAGATTTTCTTTTTAATCATTATTAACAATCTTCTTGTTTTGGGTACTGGGTTGGAAGAGTATGGCACACTTCCACTTTCATAATCTTCATTGCAAGCAAGCGTTTTTAGTTTACAGAGACCAGAAATGGAAAAGAATTTGGTGCAAATCTTCTTCCATTCTGCTCTGGTCTTGCAAAAGCATACTCATCAGTCTACCCACATACCATATTCCAAAAATGAGTGCAATAGAAGTCTGGCCGAGTATCAGACATCCTATTTCACTGCAGTTTCAAGACCCAAAATAAATTGCAACTAAAACCAAAAATGAGATCTATTGTGAGCTGAGTATCAGCAATCTTTGGAGTGAGGTGTTCATCAAGGAGAAAATACGACTTCCATGAAGGCATGGTAGGACGTCGCCTATTCCACGGATGATATCAAACCTCTGCTTCCAAGGCTTGTGCCCTGAACTCATGAAGCAAAAGCTGCATTAGAATTTCTGTTTTTGTTTTTTTTTTCTCCTTTTGTTTTTCCTTCAGAATCAAATTTTAGTTGCACATTACTATGCTTCCAGTCAAAACAAATCCA